>NC_056745.1:874103644-874178644 GCF_019279795.1 Protopterus annectens | reverse complement strand
GGGCACCGAGCTTGCTCCATCTTTGGATAGACCTGACTCCCCCTCAGCCGTGTCTGTGAAATTCACTAGAAGCCTCTCTGAACACGATGTGTTGCGTCTTGTGGATCAAGTGCTTTTGGCCAGAGGTATCCTACCCCCCAGGACCTATCCTTCCTTGGGAGGTGATCACCCTTTGCCAAAGACCCCTACTTATTCTCCTCCTTTATTGCCTTTGAAGCCCCTTGATATAGCACAGTCTTCCCATTCTATGGTTCCCTTTATGGACCTCACTAAGGAACCGCAGTTGCTTTCCTGGCAGGAGAGTTTTGCTACAACCCAGGATGTCAGCTGTGGCATACATAATTTGGTGTTTCGCAGCCATCCAGGGACTCTGAGTTGGCAGGCTGAGCCACTTAGGGGAGGGGTGACCCCTGTCCACGACACTCACCCCTCTTCAGGTGGACCGGCCTTCCAGCTAATGGAAAAGGCTTTAGTGTTGGCTGGTGATCCTGTGCTATCAATCTCTCCACCCGCCTCTGGACCACAATGTACACAAGTCCCTCCTGGCAGTCACCAGGTGTAAGGGCCACAGGATATACTCCCACAGGAAACCCCTTTTGCGCTGTCTTCTCCAGCTTCTTCTTCTGAGGAAGTTCATCAAAAAAGCTTGTGCAAGAGGAAGCACATGGACTCCACAGAGGAGTCTCTTACTGAAGACACAGACTTTGATGATGGGGAAGGGTCCCCCTCACTCACCCTCTGAGGTATCCTTTGGTGATATTTGATAGATCTTCAAGATGTGTACTAACACATAAAAGTGGACATGCCAACAAGAAGATTTCTGTGCTTCCGTGCAGGAGCCAGTCACTACCAGTTCAGAGTACTGCCCGTCGGGCTCTCTACAGCCACCAGTGTGATCACAAAGTGCATGGCAGTCATCATAGCTTACTTGCAACTACAAGGATTCCAGGAGTTTCCATACCTAGATGACTCGCTTATCTCCAGCCCCACCAGACATCTATTGGTAGAAGCCCTGGCATACTCTCTCCCCACTGCAGAAAGGCTAGGCATAACCATAAACTGGCAAAAATCCAGTCTCACCCCATCTCAGTCCACAGAATTCATAGGGGTCATCTTGGATACAAAGAATTGCAGAGCATCCATTCCAGAGCACAGAATTCTAAGGATAAAGCAACAACTGATCCCAATCCTTTCATGGGAGAAATTCACAGATTACTCTGTCCTACAACTATTGGGTTCCATGGCAGACTCCATCACCATTGTCCCCCTGGCCAGGTTTCACATGAGGCTTCTACAATGGCTACTGTTCACTCAGTGGTATCCTTTTCAGTATCCTCTTTCAACCAAGATTCGGGTAACTCACAGGTGCAAACAGGATTTAAATTGGTGGATGGCCCACAACCTATCACAGTGGTCTTGCCTCTTCTCCCCCCAACAGCCCAAGGCTACAGTGACCATGGACGCCTCCCTGATGGGGTGGGGGGGCTATGTCAGGGACAGACAGTCCAAGGTACTTGGTCTGAATTGGAGGCCCATCTGCATATAAATGTTCTAGAGCTGAGGGCGGTGCTTCTGGTGTTGCAAACATTCCATCCCTTGCTGCCATTTGGGACTATTGTGATACAATCAGACAACATGGTGGTGGTCTGGTACATCAGCAAACAGGGTGGAACCAAATCTTACCCACTCTGTCGAGAGGCCATGAAGATATGGCAATGGGCGATGGCTACCAACTGGTTTCTTCTAGCAATGCACATTCCCAGGAGTTCCAATGTGATAGCAGACAGACTCAGCAGGTGCATTCTAGAACCTCACGAGTGGTCCCTGAATCCCTTGATAGCGGCGGAGATCATCAACCACTGGGGTCTTCCTTACTGCGACCTCTTTGCATCCCCGACCATCTACAAATGCAGCAACTATTTCACCCTGATTCCCCCTCCGGGACAGTCACCCAGGGATGCTCTAGTTCATGATTGGCCCTTGGGTCTACTTTATGCATTTCCATCTCTCCCCATCATTCCCCAGTTTCTGAAGAAAGCCCGCCGGTTGAAGAGCAAAGTGATCCTCATAGCACCATATTGGCCATATCAGATTTGGTTCCCCTTCCTTTGTCCTCACCTGCTAGATCAACTGTGGATTCTGCATCCAACCCCGGGGTTGATCTCCATCCGCAGAATCTGATTCACCCCAACCTGGACAGCCTGAAGCTCACAGCTTGGCTCCTCCAATTCCCTTGATTGCCAGGCAGATTGATATTTCTTTGCCAGTACGTGACATTCTTATTGCATCTCATAAGTCTTCTAGCAGAATTACTTATCTAAGCAAGTGGAAAAGATTTAACTTTTGGCTGAAAGAAAAGCAGGTAGATCCCCTTTCAGCACCAGTGATGACAGTACTGGAGTATCTGGCCGACCTATTTCATTCCGGTCTATCGGCCTCTACCATTAGAGTTCATTTGGCTGCAATATCTAATTTCCACAATGGTGTCCAAAACTCTTCTCTTATGTCACAGAAATTATGCAAGACCTTCATAAAAGGTGTGAATCATCTAAAACCCCCTTTTAGAGAACCTATTCGACCATTGGACTTGTCATTAGTCCTACAAGCTTTGACAATGCCACCTTTTGAACCAGCTTCTTCTTGTGACCTCATATACTTGTCATGGAAAACCTTGTTTTTGGTCACCATTACTTCTGCCAAACGTATCTCTGAGCTTCAAGCCTTACGCATCAAGAGTCCATATTTGATTTTTCATAGAGATAGAGTGTCATTGAGAACTAATCCTTCCTTTCTGCCAAAAGTGATCTCTGAAATGTCCATTAATCAAACCATTGAATTGCCAATTTTCTTCCCCAACTATTCAAACAAAGAAGAGTATTGCCTACATACCCTGGATATTCACAGGCAAATTTGCTTCTACTTGAACAGGATTAAGGCCACTCATAAATCAGACCAATTATTTTTGGCCTATTCTGGACTTAGATTAGGATGTGCTGTTGCTAAAGTCACATTGGCTAGATGGTTGAAAGACTGTGTGACCTTCATTTAAACACAACGTAATATTCCATTACCTACTACCATAAAGGCTCATTCTACAAGGTCGGTGGCAACTTCTGCTGCCTTCCATGCCAGAGCTTCTTTATATAACATCGGTGCAGCTGCAACTTGGGCTACTCCTCATACCTTTATCAATCATCACAAATTGGATTTGGCCTCCAGAGGAAAAGCATCTTTTGGTTCTATGGTACTCAGGAATGTCCTTCCATGAGAGCCTCCCAGGAACAGAGGTAGCTGGGGGCTCTGTCCCATACGTAAGGAATGAACGAGGATTAACAATATCAGATAAAGAAGTTATGTCTTACCATAAGGTTACATCTGTATTGTTGATCCTCATTCAGTCATTACGACCCTCCCTCCTTCCCCTTCCTGTGGCTTCTAGTGGATCTCACCATCCGGTTCTATTAGGTCATTTCACCAGAGGTAGCCTCTGCCTTCTTTTGACTTGCAAACTCAATCTGAGGTAACAGAGAGAGGGGAATTCTGGGTAAGAGTTTTAGCTTGAGAATTTGTAGCTGACGCGAGCTTGGAAGATGGTCGACTTGGTTCTGAGGTCGGAACTGATACCCACACGTAATGACTAAACGAGGATCAGCAATACAGATGGAATGTTATGGTAAGACATAACTTCTTTTTACCAAAGATGGACTGTTGGAATGGGCAGTGCAGACCAGATGTACGGACATGTTACAGCACACTCATTGTGCTTCTGGAATATTCAGTGACTCTGAGTTTAAGATACTGTTGTGCCTTGAATTGATGGTTCAGAGAGCAAAGTTTAGAGTAGGAAGACGCAATGCTTCATTTCTCCCTAATCTGTATTTATTTGTTTGTTTATTGTCCTTAACAAAGAATAGAAGCTACAAGGATTAAGGTTTGCATAACTAAACATCAGAAAAAAGGAATAAGCATTATTTATAGCAAGAAGCTGGTCTTCTATGTAGTACAGGGAAGAGTACTGCATTTGGATGCCTTTCAGAAGCAAACCACAGAAATGTTATTCCAAATGGCTGCTTATATAAAACAACACAATAGCTAATTTGCCTGCCTCATGGACAGTGTCTGACAGTGACTATGTCTAACAGTCACCTTCATGAAGTCTGCTTACTCTATATATTTCTTACACAGGGGTTTCTAGTTACTTTTGTTTTTATTAACTTATACTGCGACTACAACATCACATTTATCTTGGGAGTCGGCCGGTAAGAGCAGGCCTGCATTATTTTGAAAACATCAGAATTCTGCTAGAGAGACACTATCATGCTCTGCTGGAGACCTTAATTATGTCATTGGGAAAGGAATTGAATATGATCACAACAGAATTAAATCTGCTTTGATGATTCTGGATGTAGTCTTCGAACAAGTTCAGTACAGCATGAACTCTAAGGGATAACAATCTAATTTACAGCAGCGCATCTTTACTTAAAATGCAACAAGTGAAAACTAGCAAAAATGTGTGTATATAAGTTAGTGGAGGCTCCCGTATGCATGCTCAGGGTGAAATTGTCTGGGTGGCAGTAGCACACAGGAAAAAAAAAAGACAAACGGCATAATGATATATGCTGTTTTCCATAGGAAGTCATAGCTGGTTCACTTTTTAAGTGCGTGACCACAGTGATTCAATTGTTTTGGAGATTTCTTTATTCTTCATATTGTTTTGACTGCGGAATTGACATATACATACATATATATCTATATATATATATATATATATATATATATATATATATATATATAGAGAGAGAGAGAGAGAGAGAGATTTATGTATATGTCTGTGTGTGTGTGTGTGTGTGTGTGTGTGTGTGTGTGTGTGTGTGTGTGTGTGTGTGTGTGTATATAATATATATATATATATAAATATTTAACTGAACTGTCAGTTTTAACTCTGCTCTTTGTTATTTGCTAGTAATTACAGGTGTGGGGGTAGCCACATTCTTTGATTTCCTGTCCTTGCCTATTTAAGTGGTACAGTGTGACATATTTTCTGCTTAAAAACCTCAGCTTTGGCCGGCTAAGAACTTGGTTATATTCAACTGGACGTATAAGAGAATTTAAGTACCTTTATCTGCACTTTTTTAAAAAAAAAATACAGTATTTAATTTGATTTAAACTATGTCGAAGGAATATTTAACTGAACTGGCAATTTTAACTCTGCTCTTCAGTTATTCCCACCCACCCTCCCTGTTTTTGTTTTGGTGTTAATCTTAGTGGCCTTGAAACTGCCCGCCCCTCAGCCTGCCTCTGGGCCCATCTCATTTGCTCACTCAACTGAGTGCAGTGAGATCATATTCTGATTTCAGGCACTCCTACTGTGTACAAAGAGAGCATCTGGGAAACAGACAAAAAAAAAAAAAAAGAAAAAATTAAGCTTATTTCCTGCCTTTCCTGTTAAGTGGTATAGACTGTTTGTGGGCTTCTGAGCCCCCAAGCCCTTCTGTGTTTGAGGGAAGCCTTCTAGCTTATTTTTTTCTTATAACTAGCCAGTTTTCTAGTTTCAGCACTCAAATCTGTTTCTTTGATCTCAGCACTTGTTCAGATTAAAAAAAAAAAAAAAAAAAAAAAAAATGTCATCTGCTTTTACTGTACTTGTGTTTCTACCTACTTCATTTTACTTTTGCATCATCTTAAAAATACTCAGTTGTATTTATTACTGCTTGGTGTAACTCATTCTAAGCCTTTTCGTTTAAACACTTGGGCTTCAGACCAGTTGTTTTGCACTGAGAGGGTTTGTGGTCTGCACTGTTGTGGCAGAACAGGTAGCTTACATCCTTCTAGATTGGGAACTGCTGATTGAGGGCTCAGTGTCTGGTATTCTAAAAGTGTATTAATTCTGGTTTAAGCACTTGGGCTTTCAGGCCAGTTATTTTAAATTAAGAGGGTTCGTGGTCTGCACTCTTGTGGGAGGAGAGGCTGGACTCTGCCCTTCTGAGCTGGGAATTTCTGGTTAAAGGCTTATAGTGCATGCATATCTGAACTGCTTCTTACTGAAGTTGGTGCGCCTTGTTTGCTGTGGCATAGACTGGATTCGGGCCTGCTGGATCTAGCTTTGTTTGTGTAACTTGAGCACTAATCCAGACATTCTCTAAAGTATTCAATTGTATTTATTACTGCTTGGTTGTAACTTGATTAAAGTGTAGCTATCATTCTAAGTCTTTTGGATTAAGCACTTGGGCTTCAGACCAGTTGTTTTACATTAGGAAGGTTTGTGGCAAGCACTGTGGTGGCAGGACAGGTAGCTTTCATCCTTCTAAGTTGGGAACTGCTGACTGAGAGCCCAGTGTCCAAGTGTATTAGTTCTGGTTTAAGCACTTTGGCTTCAGGCCAGTTATTTTACATTAAGAAGGTTTGTGGTCTGCACTCTTGTGGGAGAAGAGGCTGGACTCTGCCCTTCTGAGCTGGGAATTTCTGGTTAAAGGTTTATAGTGCCTGAATATTTGAACTGTATCTTACTGAAATTGATACACCTTGTTTGCTGTAGCATAGACTAGATCCAGGCCTGCTGAATCTAGCTTTGTTTATATGCTTGTTGTTTGTTTGCTTGTTATTTACTGGAATGCTAATTCCACCTAATACACGGCTTCTCAGCGCTTCTGTGGATCACTAGTGATATCTGCATTGCTTACTGTACTTATTTCCTTGTTTCACTTGAAAGAAAGTTACTGTTTGTCGTTTTTGCATTTAGTTACTTGTAACACATTGCACTCAAGTTACCTGGCACTTGCTCACTAAAGCAATTATATAAGTCAGCACTAAAAATTAAAAGCACTACACCCTCACTCCCCACTGGCCCTTGTTTTCAATTATTAAGGAATTCCCAATATTATTCTAGCATGTCCAAAGGTCAGTTGTCAATCTCCTCTCCAGTCCAGCTGGTGAATCTGGGAATCTTGAGGCAATGTTATAACTGCCTCATGTACACAGACAACCCTCCCTCCTCCCACATAACACAAATACTTGCGAGAGATGCAGCTATTTAGCCAAACTGGAGGCTGAGCTCTCTCAACTCAGGACTGACAAGACCAGACAGGAGGAGAAGGCAACTACACACAAAACAAAACCAGCCTCACATAATGCTACCACACCACTGAATCAAACACATAAACACACAAAGACATACTCGGAGGCTCTGAGTAAAAATTTACCTAAACAGCAGAGGCCTCCAAAGCAGACACCCAAACAACTGCTACCTCAAGACACCCCACAAGCAACACATAAACCACAAAATCAGTGTGCAAAGCAGTCACAGCCCTTAAGGCCAAATACAACACCAGACATACTTGTCATAGGTGACTCCATAGTCAGACACACTGACGTCCCACTCACCAGGCTGAACAAGGAGAGGGTCACAGTAAGCTGCCTATCGGGCGCTAGAATCCGCCACATAACACAAGCACTTGGGTCACTCCACGGCAAGTACAAATATGACACAGTCATTGTCCATGCTGGTGTGAACGACCTGAGACGTACCTCCCTGGACTACATGAAAAGAGACATAGAGGAGCTCTCTGATTATGTAGCCCAGGCAGGTATGACCCTGACCCTGAGCAGTATCCTTCCTTCACCAAGAATGATGCCACAATATAGAGACAAGATGATCAGCTTTAACAATTGGCTTAATGTCTGGTGTCATTCAAAGGGGATCCAGTGTCTGTCTGCCTGGGATGACATGCTTGACAAGCCACGCTGCTTCGCAAGGGACGGCTTGCACCTGTCACCCCGGGATTCCGGATATTGGCTAAGGCTCTTGCCACCCCCATAGTGCCTTTTTTAGGCAAGGCTCAAATTCTAAACCTACCACCCTAGAAAAAAAATGGGAAGAAACTGAGGATAATGCTGCTCAATGCCAGAAGTCTAAATCTCAAAATGCATGCACTCGAGGCCCTTCTCAGTATGGAGAACATCGATGTCTGTGCTGTAACTGAAACCTGGTTCAAGGGTCCTGAGAGCACCCCGGCACTATTAGGTTTTACCTCATATCATGCATTCCGGCTCCAAAACCCGGACCACACCACAAAAAGAGGGGGTGTATCCATATTCATAAAGGATACCCACACCTCCAGGTTGGTGGCAACGCACGAAGCTTCGGAAACCATCCAGGTGCAACTAACCATAGGCAAAACTGCTCTACAAATTGTAGCATGCTACAGGCCACCCTCTCAAACTCAGGAACCCCACACAGCCTTCCTGAAGACACTGGAGGGTATAAATGTATCTCCAAACACCATCATATTGGGTGACTTCAACTACCCGAATATAGACTGGGAACATTACTCAAGCCCTAACTTTCTAGCCCAACGGTTCCTGGAGGTCATAAATTCAAATGCCATGGAACAGCTAGTCACTGTCCACACGAGAGGAGAAAATATACTAGATCTCATTATCACAAACATGGGGACAAAATGCTCCACACAGGAAGTATATCCCTCATTGGTGAGATCTGATCATAAACTAATCTCACTGGAAATCCACATCCCGCCCCCACCCCAAAGAAAAAAGACCACAGTGAAGAACTTCTCTAAAGCAAACTTCACACTACTCAAGACTGGTGTGGTATCCTTCAAGGCCCCTGAGCCAGTGGAAACCACAACCCAAGCTGTGGAAGCCCTTACAAATGCCTTCTGTGAACACCTCCAGGACTGCATGGATCAGGCAATCCCAAATAAAACCAAGACTCTTTCCACAAAGGGCAAACATCCAGTCTGGTGGACCCCAGCCATTAACAAACTTTACAATAAGAGGAGAAAGCTATTACATGATAGAACAAAATCCATAAAAGGGAAGTCACCCCTGATCATTATTAGTAAAAAATTACGAGCACTCATAAAATCAACTAAGGCCAATTTTGAGAGAAAAATTGCCATGGATTCAAAGGACAATCATAAGGCCTTTTTCAGCTATGTTAGGAACCTGGGTGGAAACTCCCAGATATGCTCAGAATTAGTCCAAAATGATACAAAAATCACTGAACCCACAGACATTGCCAACATACTGGCAGACAGGTTCATTGCAAACTTCACCCCCCTCTCCCCCCCCTAAAGGAGAGATAACTATCCCAGCAGAGTGTAGCCTCCTAGACATCTCAAATTCGCAGGTGAAAGCTGCTCTCTCTAAAGCTAAAAACACAGCATCAATGGGACCAGATGGTGTCCCTGGCTGTGTGCTACACGAGCTAAATGAGGAATTAAACCCGCACATAAGGCAGCTGTTTAATCTCAGCCTTACCACAGGATACGTGCCCAAGGAGTGGCGTACGGCAACTGTGGTCCCACTCCACAAAGGCGGTGCCTCTACGGACCCTGGTAATTACCGCCCCATAAGCTTAACAAGTCTAGTCTGCAAAGCTATGGAGAGGATCATAATGGAGCTCATAAACAAAGATATAGGGGACTTGCAGACATTGGATCTGACCCAGTTTGGCTTCGTCAAGGGCAGATCATGCCTTTTGAACTTGGTCGACTTCTTCGAAACAGTCACCAAGGCCATTGATGAGGGAAAGGCAGTCCATACAGCCTACCTTGACCTTGCAAAGGCTTTCAACACAATACCCCACTCGGGTATTGTAGAAAAACTTACCAGCTTAAATGTAAACCCATATGTCACAAGATGGGTTGCAAACTGGCTTAAGGACAGAATCCACAGGGTTAGAGGTGCTGGCACTATGTCAGACTCCAAGCCGGTCACAAGTGGTGTCCCACAGGGCTCGGTCCTTGGCCCCCTATTGTTCGGCATCTACTTCTCAGAAGTACAGGCCAACATGGGAGGACTTTGGCTGACAAAGTTTGCAGACGACTGCAAACTGGGCGCCATAGTGGAAAGTGCATCGGACACGGATATCCTTCAGAAGGGACTCACGGAAACAGATAGGTGGTGCCAGAGCCATGGCCTGAAGTTAAATGCCAAAAAATGTATAGTTATACCCTTCGAGAAAAACAAGGTAACCCCAAGCTACCATATAGGTTGCAATTCACTAAGCACAGAAGAGGTTATCAGGGACCTGGGGACCCAGGTTGACAGTGGCCTTTCTTTTGACACTCACATTGCCAAAGTGGTTAGAAAGACCTTCTACATTGCCCACCTGATCATGAAGGGATTCACATCCAGATCTAGTGAGGTCATTGTTCCCCTGTACTCTTCACTTATCAGACCAATGATCGAGTACAATGCCCCATCCGGGATGTATCTCACCCGACATCTGCAGCAATTGGAGAGACCCCAAAAGTTCCTCACCAAAAGGATAAAGGGACTCCAAAATCTGTCATATGCTGCCAGATTGAAGAAACTCCAGCTCTATTCAGTCGCATACCGTCTGCTCAGAGGTGACATGTGCCTGACATACAAGGCCATGTCCAACCCGGAATTAATGGACATGCTCCACCTCAAAAAATCCAAATCCACCAAAACCACTAGAGCAAGCGACTTAAACCTTAGCACGGATATAAATAGGACGTGCTGGAGGGATAGATTTATCACTCAGAGACTCCCTATGCTGTGGAATAAAATCCCGGTCCATGTGAGGCAGAGCACCTCGCTGGCTCTGTTCAAGAGAAATCTTGACCTGTGGATGGGAGATCATAGGTTTACCCTGGGAATCATCTCTGTGTCACTGCTGGACAGAGGCACAACAAACTAATGGGTACAGTATTTTTTCATATAAGGGGTGGCGTAAGCCACAAAACTTTGGGCTAGGCTTATAAATGCCTTAGGGCAGATAGCCTAGTATAAACCTATGAACCTATATATATATATATATATATATATATATATATATATATATATATATATATATATATAAAGCTCACAAGGCTCCCAGCACTCGAAGAATAAAATCCACAGTCAGCATGAAGTAATAAGTGATTTATTGGACAACCACATCCCAAACAACACAAACCGGTGGCCTCAGTGTGCATTGAATAACAAAAAGGCCAGACTGATATACGCAATTTTAGATCCTCACCACTTAAAGGCATAGAAGCACTATAAATGAGCCTCATGCCTATGATAATACATAGAGGTAAAGATAGAAATAAAAAACAATAAATTAATACTAGAATGTAGTACATAATATACCACTCTATATAGGAAGATATACATGCACATATAAATACATACATACACATATAAATATATGCATATATATAAATATACATACACATACACACATGACAAAACCTCCACACCAAATAGCCTTAATTTAAAAATAATACATTCAAAAACCCAAACAAATAAAAAAACAACCAATACAAAGTACCATAACCAACACTTACTACCAGTGATTATTTAATCCTGGCTTGAACAAAGCCCCCAAATTAACAATCCAATGGCGCTCCTTCTGGGTTAACATACAATGTTTAAGACTATCCCCTAGATTAAATGCAGAGATTTTATCCAGCCCTATAAATATAAAGTGAGCTGATGGATGACTTAATTTATGTTTATAAAGGGCACTTCTAGTACGTTGACACTTGATATCACTAATATGTAAAGATATCCTTTGTTTTAATGTACATGAAGTCTGCCCTACATAAAAGGCTCCACATTGGCAGACCGCCATATAGATTACCCAAGTGCTATTACAAGTGATAAAACAACGAATATCGAATACCCTTTTCGTATTCACAGATGTAAATGACTTAGTTTTAGCCATGACCTTACAATGTTTGCAAGTGCCACAAAACGTGCTACCCACTATACCCAGTGAATCAGTGCTTTTATGATAATCTTTTTTAAAGTTAGCAAAATGTTGTCTCAGATTCTTACCCCTTCTATAACCAAAATGGCATACTTTATCAACACAATTTGTAAAGAACACATCAGACTCCAAAATGTGCCAATGTTTCATTAATATGTCTTTAACATAATGTGTATTAGTTCCAAAAGTTGTTATAAATCTAATATAGGGACTGTCGTCCTTATGTTCACGATCAATCAATAATGTGTTTCTATCCATAGAACTAGCATACCTATTAGCCTTCTGTACATGGTGTCTACGATAACCCCTATTCTCAAATCTTGACTCTAAATCCTTAGCTTGGCTATCATAGCGTGCATTAGAGGAACATATCTTCCTGGTACGTTGAAATTGTGACCCTGGTATGTTAAGGATAGTGTGGGGTGGGATGGCAGCTACTAGCATATAACAAAGCATTCTTGGAAAAAGGCTTTCTATACAAATCAGTATAAAGAGACCCATCATCGTCCTTGCCCACCAAAACATCCAAAAACTCTACCTCCTGTAGATCAATATTTCCTGAAAATTTTAAATCATAAACATTGGAATTCAAATATTCCAGAAATAACTGCCAAAGATCTATGGATCCCCCCCACACTATCCAACAATCATCAAGGTAACGTCTCCACATGATTAGATGTTGCTTGAAAAGTGCAGGTAAGGAGTAAATATATTGTACTTCAAAATACCCCATGAAGAGGTCAGCATATGTGGGGGCAAAAGTAGCCCCCATAGCTGTACCTTTAATCTGCAAATACCACTGGTGATTAAAGGTAAAAGCATTATGTTCCAACACAAGTTCAAGTACTTTAATCAAAAATTCTTGTTCTTCAATAGAATATATACCAGAAAAAGTCATCCAATACTTTACTGCCTGAGTACCCCCTACATGTGGTATAGATGTATAAAGCGATTGTACATCTAAAGTCCCTAAATATTGTTCTCTAGTTACTTGGATATCATCCATTAGAGACAAAAACTGTTGTGTGTCCCTGATCCTAGCTGTTACATAAGACAACAACTTTTTTAACTTGAATTCCAAAAATTCAGAGAGGGGATCAGTCAAGGACCCTCTCCCTGCTACTATTGGATGTCCCGGGAGGTTAAAAAGGTTTTTATGTACCTTAGGCAAGATGTAAAAGTATTGTAGAATAGGATGATCCACCTGTAATTGTTTAAGCAACTGTTGAGTAATAAGTTGTTGTTCACAGCTTCGTTTCAGAAAGGCATCAATAAGTTGTTTATGCTTTGAAATAGGATCAGAATCCAAAGCCTGGTAATATTCAACATTAGACAATTGTCTATGGGCTTCCGCCAAATAATGTTTTTTATCCCATATAACCACCGCACCACCCTTATCAGCCCCAACAATAACTATACTAGTATTGTTTTTGAGTTTTGTTAAGGCATCATTTTCATCTTTGGTCAAGTTAAATTGTTTATTAGAAAAAATATTAGACTGTTGTATGTGCAAATCTTTTATTACCAATTGCTCAAACAACTTCACCGTACTATGATAGGGTGGCATAAACTGAGACTTTCTAAATTTAAACCCAACTATGTTGTCTTCCTTTGTCACATGTTCTGGATCTGAAAAAAAATATTTTAGATTAAGTTTTCTACAGAAACAATTTACATCATTGATAACATCATATTGTGAAACAAAAAACGAGGGGATAAATCCAAGACCTTTATTAAGCACACTGATTTCACTGGAGGAAAACACCTGGTCAGTTAAATTAATGACCAAGTTATTAATATCATTATCTAACTGTCCATCAAAAAGTCCATCTACATTTTGTGTTGTATCATCTGTTCTTTGAATAACTTCCGTGCACCCTCGATGTTTACGCCCTGCCCTTCTAAAGGGGTTCTAAATCTTTTAGGCACTGGTGATGGAACCTCTAATGCATCCATGTTCTCAGGATCAGTATCAGTATTGGACATACTAGAGGAAAAATCTGAAGCACTTCACGTCTCCTCAATATAGACTTCACCCTTTTTCTTTTGGGCCTAGGGACTTGTCTGTCCTCATTAAATCTCACACCCTTTTTTAATTTCTTCCAAGTGTACATAGTACTTTGTTTAAAGTCATTAACATCACGTTGGTATTTTTGCATCTTGCGTTTAGAAAGTTCCTTATCATATTTGTCTGAATCATTAATAAATTTAGTATAAAGATTATCATATTCAGAGGCATTCACAAACTTTTGTGTATTTTCATAACACTCATCGAGCTTAGATAGCAACAAGGGCAATTGTGATTCATAATGTTCCACCAATAATTGCAAAAACATACTCGAAGCAGTAGCTTGTATACTTCTCCACTTCACCATGAAATTCTCATCCATATTGCCCAATCCAGGTTCTACATATACTTGTAAGCCCCTCGGTGTTATTTTCGCAACCAAGTAGGCCTTTAGTAACTTACAGTGCCATACATTTGCCCATACTCGTTTGGAAGCCTCTAACAAACTGTTAAAACTATCTGCCGCCTCCGTAGGTTTCAAACGTGCAGCTGATGTACTAACATTCTTGTCCATAACCCCAGTAAAACACGCACTGTCGTCTTTATCAGCTGTTATATTTTTTATATAACAAAAAAAATCAGTACCTTGCGCCATATCCTGGCTGTAGTGCAATATTTTAACACTTTTCCACTTCTGCTGACCAAACGCCAATAGATAAACCCGTAAAGCACACACTAAACAGGTCAATCTCAAAACACAGACTCACTGCATATTCCGTTGAATCCCCAGGCCCTTATTAATGTAGAAAATCCACAGGATGATGTCCCAGCACTCGATATACGAAAGTCCAAAAACAAGTATAGTATATATAGTTTCACTTCAGAATCTCGAATTACTGAAAACTCGAACTTCATATGGTTGAGACCATATGATTGAGTTTTCAGAAACTCGAACTCCCGAAGTGAAATAAAAAAAAAATACCCAAAGACATCGTTTCTGCAGGGGGGCAAGCCCCCCTGCACTCCCCACACCCCCCTACTTAAATATACCAACTCTGAGATCACGCTACAGTGGGGAAAAGGGAAATCTCCCATTCCGCGCTGTATGCTGAAGCACAGAACATGAGATTTTCCATTTCCTTGCTATAATGCGATCACGGAGATGATATATTTAAGTAGGGAGGGTGTAGAGGGGTTTTTTTTTAATTTCACTGTTTCTGAAAACTCGTTCATATGGTCTCGACCATATGAAGTTCGTGTTTTCAGTAATTCGAGATGCTGAAGTGAAACCATGTATAGATACATATATATATATATATATATATATTTTTTTTTATGTATATGTGTGTGTGAGTGTGTGTGTTTGTATAAATATATATATATATATATATATATATATATATGGGTCTAGGACTATTCACTGAAAGCACATTTCACTGAAAGTCAAATGACTGTGCACAAATCACTGAAAGCACAATTCACTGAAAACACATTTCATTGAAAGTTATATATGGCCTTTTCCTGGAGTTAGAATATATATATATATATATATATATATATATATATATATATAAATATATAAATACATATATACATATATATATATATATATATATATATATATATATATATATATCTACCGTATTTCCCCGAAAAAAAGACTGGGTCTTATACTCTTTTTCCTGCCAAAATATGCATTAGGGCTTATTATCAAGGGATGCCTTATTTACCCCCCCCCCATACAACAGTCTACATTTATTCATGTACAAAAATCGACATTTATTCATGTACACAAATTGACATTTATTTGGTACTTTTCTGTTATTTGGCAACAGTTCTAAATAACGCATTAACAGTTGTGTGAGAATTCTGCATAAACAGTGCAACAAATATTTCAACTTCAGAATATCTACACCTTGGCTTTCACAGTGCAATATTTCATGCTGAACAGAAAGTGCAGAAAAATCTGAATACATGTGTACTGGAGGAGGGGAATAAAGCCGAAAGTAGAAGCAATCCATTCTGTTGCCCCGATAACAGAAATGTTATTCAAATACAGTCATGTCATCTTCTTCTGGAGCATTGTCATAAGTTTCCAACCCCAGAATTCCGGCCTAAATTTCTTGCAACTCCATTTCCTGTAGAACCATTGGCCCTAATCTGTCATGCCTAGCAAGAGAGTTCTCCTTAAATGAGCACTGCTTGTTCAAGTAGCATGCTCATAGTGCATTGGCAACACAGCTGTCAGTGATTTTATCCCATGCATTTTTCACCCAAGTCACGACCTCTTACAGGCTAGGCTTTACAAAGTTTCCATGCTGATTTCTCTCCATTCTATTTTCAATGTAGTCATTGAGTTCCATGCACAATTGGTCCTTGAATGGCTTGCTTATTGCAATATGAAGAGTCTGGTGATAGGCAGTCATTCCTGTGGGAATCATTATTTGATCTATTCTTCTCTGTGCAATGAATTTCTTCATGTCTTTAGCACGGTCAGTGCTGACTGAATCTCAGACTAGCAGACCTCTTTCACCACCTCACAAAACAAGTGGCAGCTTTACATCAACTCACTTCCTTGTACCTGCTTGTGTGCACCAGGCTTTTTCAGATTCAAGAATGTAAATGCCTGAAACACATTCAATCTTATCTTTCTTGCCCTTACTAATGATTAGAGGTGGGGTTTTCTTTCCGTCTAGATGAATTGCCAAAATACAGGTAGCATGTGCACTCTTGTAACCAGTGGAGGGGATGTAGATTGACGAGGCACCCCTCTGATCAATTGTTGTTTGAAATCCTTGGCCCATAAACACTGCAGTTTCATCCATAGCAATCATGTTGGAGAGTTGATATTTAGAAAAGTTGATGCCATCAACAAAGGACGTGAATGCAAGTGAGTGCATGTTTAATAAGTTCAGTATCTTCCAGCTTGAACAGTGTTGTTGATCTTCTCAGAGACACTTCATATCACTGAAGGAAGCCATCCAGCCAATGTTGTGATGCTTTTAATTCTTCTGGGGATATTTCTAACTATGGTGCCATTGCAAGGCCAAATGCTTGAATATCAGCCCTGAGCACAACCAAAGCCTTTGCTCTCCTGTTAGCAATCCATTCACAGAGGATGTCTTCTAGCTCAGGAAATAATGGTTGCTGACCTGATCCACACTTACACTTCTTAGCATTTTCCTTGTTGGCCTGTTGACTGAGGTTGTCGTATGCTGCTCGCCATTTTCAGACCATTCGAAGATCTAACTTCTTCTCTTTGCAGAAGGCCATCAGATTCTTTCCTCAGGAGTCCTCCACATTTCCTTTCTTGTACTCAATGGAATAGCTCTTTCTTTTTGCATTCATCTTGTCTTGGGGGGTGGGGGTTAATTGAAGACTTACAAGACTGGAGTGGCAACACAAAATGGCGACGGATAAGAAGGCACAACCACAGCTATTCGTTATCAAGTGTGTGTGCTTTCCGCGCTTTGTCTGTACTTTGACCAATCAAAGTACACCTGCCAGTGTTTATGGGCCAAGGATCTCAACCAGCAAGTGTGAGTGATGATAAAGGTTACATTAAGAATCGTGGAGGACTCCCAGGAAAAGAATCTTACGACTTTCTGCAAACAGAAGAAGTTGAGTGTCCAGATGGTCTGAAAATGGCAAGCAGAGTGCGATAACCTCAGTCAACGGGTGTCAATAATATTATTTTATAATTCAACATGTCCATCATGTGTTGTTGATGATCTTAACTGGGGCTTATTTTTGGGGTAGGGCTTATATCATGACCACCCTGGAAAACCATGCTAGGCCTTATTCTCTGGTTAGGTCTTATTTACAAAGAAATACGGTATAATAACCACCCTGGAAAACCATGCTAGGCCTTATTCTCTGGTTAGGTCTTATTTACAAAGAAATACGGTATAATACACACACATATATATATATATATATATATATATATATATATTTATATTTGCATACACATATAGATAGATAGATAGATAGATAGATAGACAGATAGATAGATAGATAGATAGATAGATAGATAGATAGATAGATAGATAGATAGATAGATAGATAAAGATATTTATAAGTATATACACATTTGGGAATTGCGGAGGGATTGTGCCCTACCCACATCAGGGGATAAGAGTGTTTTTTTTCACTCTGCTTTGTTTCAGGCATTCATTTTCTTCCTCTTGATTCATTGGCTTTCAGGAAGTTGGAATTTCATAGTAGAAACAGTAGTGGACTATTTTCTATCATTCTGTTGTTGTCAGAGTAGAGTAATTAAACACATAAAAATATACCAAACAAACCTAAAGGTGACAGCTGTAAAATAAAATGCTTTTTGAAGGATTACTTTAATACACTACTTCCATGGCTGCACAATAGTGGGGAAAAAATCTGCGAGGGTAAAAATAGTAGCTGTATATACTAGTATCTCACAGTACAGCGATCAAATAAAAAAAAAAAGTCTACTGTTGCATTTATGGAGTTTCGATTAGTGAGATTGCATTTAATGGGGTAGATGGTATCAAATGGTAGATATCCCATTACTACGGACCAGTTGGCCTACCCAGTTTACCCATTACTGTTATTACGGGCAGCAGCTGATCCTAGGAACATGACCTGCAGTGTTCTACATTGCATAAATACCCATATTTCCTTATTAAATACATTCTAAAAAGTAGACCAATAATTTCCACCTAGTTTGCAAGTAGTCTATACATATACAGTTCTTCTAATTTCTCTATCAGCAATGCAACCTAGATCTTAATGAAACACTTTGATTTAAAATACTAGCAATGCAGGCTTCCTAGAAGTGATGTTTGAGGTCAGCTTTACACACTCTTGTTGTATGTAATATACAATTGCATCTATGAGACAAATGTACCAAACCATGTTTGCATAATAACCTGACTTTGTTAACATATCCCCAAAATTGCTTACCAGTACATTCTGGCCATAATCTCTCACTTTTTTTCTTATCTATTATCCTGAGCTAACATTAATTAACACTAAAACTGCTACCTATTTTGTATAATAATATAGACTGACATATTCCTAAACTTTCTATACAGCTAAGTTTCATCTGCAAAGATAGAACTTCAGATAATATTAATAAAAATAAAAATGCTCACAAGCCATTTCATATATTCTAGTCCTGCAGTTCCTTTTTCATACATCTGTGACAACCTTTAAAGAACTATGGGACAGGCTGGAAATGAAATACATTTATTCAGAATCTCATAGTAAATCATATTTTTATTTTACAATTTATTTACCCAGTACTGTTGAGCTGAGATGCAAAAATCTAATCTGCAGTGGGTTTCTGCTTTATCCCATTTATAGCCTCGGGAACAAAAGCACATGGAGGACAAATGACTTACTGAAGGTCACAGAGAAACACTTGTGGTTCTGCAGCAGTTTTACAACATCTATCACTGTGAACACTAAACTAACAAACCTTCCCTTTTAGAACTTAGTTTATATTTAAACTCTTTATAATGATGTAGTTGCCTACTAAAATTCATGTTTTCTTTCCATGCTGCCACTCAAATATTAGACAATACAATCTATTGCAAGATCTAGATTTCAGGGTGATACTGTGTCGAAACTTAACGAATTACTATGATATGATTCAAGTGGATTCATTTATTTTTACTCTGGGCATTTCATTTTGAAAAATGAACTGATCTTAGAATACTACATTTGTTTTTCATGCCACTAATTTTCTGATCCTCAGTATATGTGATTCACCACATTTTGAACACTTTGTGATTTTAGGTTTCTACAAATCAAACACGATACTACGGAATAATAAATATGCTTGTGCAGATTTTGTTGTTTCTGAAAGATTCTGCGATTTGCTTTTAAATTAGTTAATTCTTATAATGTAACTCCCACACCGAACTTAGGAAAAAATATTTTCCAGGTTAGAGTACATTAAATTGGAAAGTAAAATTGCCCATCTATAGCGTAAATGCCTTCTACAATCTGTCATTCCTGAAAATAATAAGACTGTCTCATTTCATTCATAAAAAACAAAGCACTTGGTTTAAATGTTTTGCTTTAGGGCTACAGCTGATTTAATTTACTCTTGCACACTTTAGTCAGTTGGGGTTAAATCATAACCTGTGGAGTATTGTCACCACCAAGAGTGAAAGGACTAGGGCACCACATTTTTTAGCTTGATTCAGAGTCCTTAATGGATTTCCAGGCTGCTAAGAAGCATTTGATATTGGCATCACCCCCACTTCTTATTTTGCAGCAATCAAACCGTCAACCACATCCTATGCAAAACTATTTATTTGTATGATGCCAATACATTTTCTTTTTGAATGCTGCAGGTAATGCAACTGCATTTTTAAAATGAGCAATTTTATTTTTTTAACAAAACAATTATTGTTTGGTTATGGTTTATTTTTGCACATGTGCATACTGGACATTGTTTAATCTGATATTTATTGTTTCCATACTGCAGCAATATGTTTGCCATTTAACTTCACCCGTTGACATGTAGATTTATTTATTTATTTATAAAAATTATTTACAAATAAATAAACAGATAACTATGAAATTTCATATTTGGTCTACGTCACTTTGTCAATCAGAGAAGGATGTGAATATCTGGTCTTTTTAACCAGGTGGATACATGTGGTTATGATACACAAATACTAACCACTGCAACTTGCCTTTGTAATATACATGTAGATTGTACTATATGTCTGTCTTTCTTATTTTACTTATCCCCTTTTTTCTCTCTTTTGTGTTTTCCTTCCCTTTGTTTCTTTAATAGTGCAGTGGCCATCATTTGTACAAAAGGTCTTTGATTATCTGAGGTTAGGAATTTTCATATCCTCTTCTGTAAAGTCTTGCATGCAATGTTATAACTGCTCTATTTTTTGCCTATGCAATGTAACTGTTTAACAAAACAAGGATGGATGCACCATTGATTGCAGCCCAAACACTATGATGGATATCTGCAACAGTGCACAGGCTCTATTATGAAACATGGACTTCCTGAAAGTCAACATCCCAAAAGAATGACAAAAAATGCCCAAAATCCAAAAGGGTGAAAAACTCCTTTTTATTTTTTTTTATTTGTACAGGAGGGTGGGGTGGCAAGCCCTCCATACTCACAAACTTATATATAACAACTCCACAGTTGCACCAACTGAAATAAGGGCAAAATCTCCCTGAAGAAGTGAATCATTCTTTCCAGTAATGATTTCCTATGGAAAAAAGCATTCAGCATTATGCCATTAATCTTTTTTCTGCAGGCTACTGATGTTTCAGAAATTTGACCTACATTCTTTGGGTCCTTCATAACTTTAACCCTTGGTGCCATAGTGGCACTCATGCACCTTTCGCTGTGTCTCCATAGGAATGATAATAGTTCTAAGGATATAGTCAGGAACATTTGGAGCCAAGTTGCTTATTTATCAATGTCTATACCTCTGGAACATACTTCCACAATTGCTTAGTAGGCCCTGTATTTTGGCCATCTTCAACAGGTCTTATAAACTGCATCTTCTTAATGAAATGAGCAGTGATGGCGTCAATAATCTGTCTGTTTAAGGTGTGCTATCAGTCATGTATTCTGTTTAATGGTTTGCTGTTTTATTTTTACAGTTCATTTTATATATATATATATATATATATATATATATATTTATATATATATATATTTTTTTTTTTTTTGTTATTGTTAGGCTGTGCTCATTTCCATAAGTATGCTATTAAACCATTAGCTGAAGAACCTGAACTGTTTCTGAATATCATTTACTCAAGAATCATTCCAGTCATTCAGCAAGAATACTTCACTATGACTGCAGTGTCAGAACAATTAATGCAAGCTTTTAATGTGACACATTAAGAAAACTATGAATGAGATTTTGCTGTTCACTCAGTGAGATGGAAAAAAACGTCATTTATTTAGTTTTATATAATATGTAATATTACTGTGAAAAATATCACCCTTTAATTTAAATGTGGCTTTCAAATTTATATTTCTGCCTCTGATTCTGTTGTCATTGGATTGAATGAAATCCTAATCATTTTTTCATTGCTTCCTTGAATTATGTCATCTCTCATCACGATCCTAGTGACTTCATCACTGGAATATTGTTGAGTTGAAACAATATTTTCTGAGTTTGGTTGCAGCACAGATTTGGTACCAAAAGTGCTATCATGTGTAGTTGAATTGGCTGACTTCAGTTCATCATAGGATCATGTGATTACAACTGTTAAGTACCTCAGTGAAAGGTACTTGTGAAAAGGTAAGTCCCTTTACATTAAGGTGAAATGGCTTTAAATTTGGTTTTCTTAAGTAGGGGAGTGCAGGAGGTGTGGCTAGTATGTCACATGGACAAAACTGCTAATGTTTTAGTGCCCTGAATCATGGAGGACCAGAATGTTGATGGCTGTTTTCCACAGGAAATCATTGCAATGTCATTTCTAACTGTGCACCAACAGTGATTCTTTTGTTTTGAGGGGATTTCTACTATCTTCAATTTTTGCAACAGTGGAGTTGGTCTGTATAATCTCAGGGGGAATATGGGGCAAGCCCCCACATCAGGGTAGCAGAAAAGCTTTGTCCTTGCAAAAAACACTTACAGATTAACTTTACACCCTCGACAGTTTTGAGCATTATTAGTTTTTGGTGTTTGGTTCCTCAGCATCTTGATGTTTGAGATTTCAGAGGTAAACTGACCCAGCCTCTTGCACTGCAGGTTTAGGAGACTTTGTCATCAGCAAAAAGGTAGGCTTGGTGTTTACTGAAAGCAGTCCTAATTCAGGCAGGGCCACTTATAGTATGGATTGTCTGCAGTTGTTTTACTTTTGCTTCACTAGTATAACAGAGTAATGCTGAAAAACATGGCTCGCATTTCTGATACACAGTCTCTTTTTCACCATCTCTGTTGTGGGAGTATAACTTTCCTTGTACCTTTTTCATTTTCAGTATTCATTCTGTCTTCCTTTCTGTTTTACATACTGTGTAACTTCCGTTCTCCACCTCAGATTCTGCTTACAGATCATTTTCCTTTCTCTCTCATATAGTCACACCTCAGACTTTAATAACAATGCTAGCCCTAGCCTGCAAGATTTTTAGGCCAGGATAACGTCTAACACCTGTGTATGCCAACTCTTCATTAATAGAGGTGGGTGTGGGAACACTCAGAAGAGCAGATGTTCTGTTTAGTTTGTGTTGCTGCCTGCTGTTTGTTCTGTGTGTTAAATCACAATTCAGTAGGGTCTGTGAATTTGCTCGTTCTTTGCTGTCATGTTATCTTGAAGCTGGTATGTACAGCAGGAGATGTGGAGGCAAAGGAGAGATTGACTCACTGCTTAAAATAGAGTGTGCGCGTGTGTGTATGTGTATGTGTGTGCGTGTGTGTGTGTTTGTGTGTGTGTGTGTGTGTGTGTGTGTGTGTGTGTGTGTGTATGTGTATGTGTGTGCGTGTGTGTGTGCCATGATACAATGAAAGAGGTTTAGTTCCATAAGTAAAAGGTGGCCAAGCGATTTCTTTCCCAGAGAAAGAATTTGCTTATATGCCATTTTGTGCTTTCAAGTTCGATCAAGACACATTCAGAAGAATGCGTCTTCGATCATATAATAGGGAACCGGATATGTAGGTCCTGACAGTCTGAATATTAAACAGACTACCATATCTCCAACAATGCATCATCAATGGAGTTTTTATTTATTTATTTATTATTTTTTTTTATTTATTTTTTCCCCAAAAGTGCTAAGCATTCTGTTTTGCCAGAATAATTCTGATTTGGCTCGGTATGCAATTGCTATAGGACCCATTTTCTTTTTCCTTTTAAGATTCAACTATGTATTGGACACCCACTTAATGTAATGAACATCAGGATTTTCATAATGTGATTATTTCTGAAACTAGTTAGTCTCTTCACTTACGGCATACTGAAAAACTTAAAAATGCAGGAAGGTTTGCTGCAAATAAATAACTGGTACCAAAATCATGGACTGAAAATTCCAAAAAGTGCATAATCATATATCTTGGGAAGTCATCTACCGCAGGGAACTACCACATTGAAAATAACTCCTATGTGTTGGCCCAGTTGTTCAGTGTTTGGAAATTTATGTGGACAGTGACCAACATGTGTCCATCGTCATAAGAAAGACCTTCTGTATTGCACCGATTATAAACAAAGGGATTGTGTCTAGATTTAGGGATGTCATTGCCCCCTTTTACTCATCCCTCATTAGGCCAGTTATTGAGTATAATGCTCCCTTTGGCATGTGTCTGTACAAGCACATGAAATAACTGGAACACCACAGAGCTACCTTGCTAAAAGGGCACATGGCCTAAACTATATGTCCAACATGGTCTGACTCCTGTCACTATACACGGTATTCAACAGACTGCTAAGAGGTAACCTATGTCTGGAATACAAGGCATCCTCCAACTCAATACTGATAGATTTACTGTCCATCAGCAAGTCATATAGCATCAGAAGTATTCCGTTTATGCATCTAAGCATCAGCAGAACAGTCTGGAGGGCCAGGTTTATCTTGCAGAGGATACCACTGATCTGGAACACACTCCTCAGCCTTGTAAAACAAAGCTCATCTCGGTCCATATTTAAGCAAAATTTGGATCTGTGAATGGGAAACAGAATATCTGCCCCAGAATTGCCCCATGTAAGTACTAATGGACAGAGGTAGCTCTTAATTGCTTTATCCCATTAATAGGTCCCCTCAAATTAACTGTGATAGGACATCCAATTTTTTCATGAGATGGGTAAGGCCCATCTAACATCAAATGGGATAGGTTAATTCACCAAAAGGGAAATTGACTGTGCTTAAAATGGTCCACAAGGGCAGCTAACCTAGTACTTACCTACGAACCTGTGAACTTACAAAGTTAATTCCCTTTAATACAAATTATTCACATTCTTAAGAAAACAGTTTCTAAATAGTAAAAACAAACACCTGACATTTATCTGGTAACTGATATACCTTTTTCTTCAAAATGACACATTAATAATGTATGACATCTTATAAATCCCGCAGTGGGTATTAGTATGGGAAAAATACCGCAGTTTAAACAATCAAAATAATATAAACATATGAGCAGCACATAGCAAGCTGTATCAACTCAAATACAGCAATTAGAAGAAACAGAATAATAAATAAAAAAACTGGCAAACCACTTTAAAATCATAGAGAATTGCTGTTTTCAGTGCATGCTTTAACACTATATACAGTTTTTGCTACCTTGAAGTGCATTTTTATATTCCTAGATGCGAAAGTGTCCCTGAGCACTGAAACATCTAGTCCCTATGGAAATGTCTGTACAAACGATGAGGTTTTCCTTGCAGCTGAGGAACTAATAAGGATTGTAAGGGCTTGCTTTACATCGTAACAAGAGTTAGATTAACTAGGCATGGACTGTTACTGCCTGGGAGGGGGGCTGAAGGGGACAATATGCTACTGAAAAGCATGATGTCTCACTTCTGAGTTTGTGTTTTTTTTGTTATTTTTGTTTCATGTTAATTAATTAATTTATTTATTTAAATTTGTTGACCGGGATTGTCCGACTGGACGTAGGTCCATTTTCAGCGGAGGCCTGGGGAGAAAAGCTCCACAGTAAAATAAACAGACAGTAGTTACATTGGATTACATAGCGATTAACAATTTAACATAGCAATTACTTACAACATATTTACAGATGAAGAACATAGTACGTCAGTAGACAACTAGAATCTTTATCTGTGAAGTACAAAAAAACATTAACAAATGTTACAATGAGAAGTTCCTGCTGTATAATAAGTACTAGGCTTATGAGCATCTGAGCTTGCTATAATCAAGGTAGTTAGTCGAGTGGAAAGAAAGGTAGTGATTGGATGGGGTGGATGATATTAGAGTGGGAGTTGCAAGGGCATAGCCAGCATGTTTTTAGGTGCGCTTTTAGTAAAGTTTTGAAGTGGGTGCATGATGGTATGGAGGTAATTGTGGGTGGGAGTGAGTTCCATAATTTGGCTATGGCACAAGAGAATAGTGCTTCACCAGCAGGGTTACTGGCTTTAGTGATCTGCAAGTGATTTTTGTTGCTGGATCTTAGTGGTCTGGTGGTGCGATAGGGTTGGAATTAATTAATTATTTCATTAGCACATTAACTGCACTAAGAAAGTACATACCCACAAAGCGTTCAGAGGTTAGTAACCTTTATTTTGAAATAGTATTTTTTACAAGTGAACACATATGGAAGATGGCAAATTAAGTTATCTAAGCACCTGCTATTCTACCCATGTCAGTTGGTACTGAGATAACTTGACACTAAATGAAATGGGGTTAAACTATATTAATTATTTTTATTTGATTTGTTTTCTAGGTAGATAAAATTTACAAATCTTGGAAGAGACGATAGATTTTAAGGTACATAAATGGCTTGTTTTATTTATAGTAACTGAATTTTCTTTGAAATTCAAATGCACACAATCTGTAACACATACCCCTTTTTTCTTTCAGGTTATACAGTCCCTGGGCTTTGGACATATGTTTCAGGTAAGGAATTATAGTTCACAGTTCAACAAAGTATCACTATATACAACCAGTTCAGCAATCTACATTTTGTTTTCATTTACTGGTTCCCCTCAAACTGTCTTTCATTTTCTGTCACTTCCTTCCCAAATTGTATTTATTTACTAAAAGATTCTTCTAGACTTATTCTCTTATGAATTAATTTGCTTCTTCTTGAATATGCCCTACTATGGCTGAAGCATGCCTCTTATTTTCAGTCCCTTGATATATTGTGATAACAGCCCTTCTCTAATACTAAATGCTGAATTATGTGTCCTTTATTTTGCGCAACAGTTGCAAATTTAGGCTAACTTATTTGCCTTGTATAAGTTTATCATATTGTATAAATATATGTTTCAATAAGTTTTGATTCTTATTTTGCTATCAAGTTTCTCTAGTGTCACATCACTTTGAAGTGCCCTTCCATATTTCTTTTTGTTTGCCATTTTTGCTTTACTTGATCACTTAACATCTTTTTAATAACCACATCAAAGTTTATTTGACTTACTGTTATGTAGAGTAAGGGACCATTCCGAGAAGCCCCTGCATTGTAACTTTTGTAAAATCTTCTATTAGGATGATGAGTTTTAAAAATATGGCTTTGACACTGGAATTTCATAAGTATGCATAAAGTTCCCATTCACTGCTCTCCATGAAATAGTCTAGGGATACAGGAGTATCTGTCTCCCTTATATTTTGATATTCTCTTCATTTCCCTGTTCCTGTTGCATAAAATATCCCTAAAATTAACTATGGTATGATCCCAGTTATTCTCATTAGAGGTAATATTAATTAGCAACTAAGGGATAGGTAAAGGCAGTCTAAAACCAAATGGGATAGGCTCTTTCAAACACATAAAGGGAAATTGGCTAGGCTTGAGCTGGCCCTCAAGGGCAGCTAGCCTAGTGCTTATCTACGAACCTACAAATCTATAACTTGGCTGTCTTATAGTGTTATAGCATACCCAACACTAATTGTTATTTTCTTCCTATGCAGTCTTCTCTGCAGTCTAATAAAGGATTAAATGGGACCATGCCTTTAGACTGTCAGAATACTTTCTACTTCTCCCTTCAACAACTATCAAATTCTATTCTTCAGTAATTCTCATGCCAATATTCTCATGTTGTAATTATGGATCTGTCTCTTTGATGTTGAAATTGTGCTTTGCTGTAGAGCTTAAGGCTACAAGTGGTGATAGATCTGAAACCTTAAAACCTATGTGTTTTCTAGATCATGTGGGCAAAGCTCTATATTAAAGACTGGGCAACATGACCATCTGGTTTTATCTTGTTTTTTCAGTGGTGTATTTTTTTTTAATGAAGATCTTCAATCTTGCCTCATTTTTCCCTGTTGGCAGTTGCAAGTATAGGTCAGCAACACAAGAAGTCAGCATCTGTACTCATTAGCTTGGGCTGACATTACAGTGATGGTTTCACAGGGAGTTACTAAGCTTGTAGTCCAGAGGACCATTGAGCCTAGCCCAAATTACCAGTTATCTCCAAGCACTATCTGGTCAAATGACTTTCAAAAAGTCACACAGTAGGCAAAGGAGAGCTTGGGGATTCAAGTCTTCTACCACAGGAATGACAGCTGGCAAACCTAACCCTGTGTACTAACTGCCACACAATCCTGGTGTACCAGGCACCTCCATATAATTCCAACTTTTTCACCTTTAATTAGAAACATTTACTTAAGTATAATGCATCCTATCAGAACTAGCAGCTCCTGTGATCAGAGACAATATCAAGCAGTTCAGTGACCTAGTTAAGGAGGTACCCAGTGCTACCATCTCCGTCAGTGAATATGTTTTCTCTTGGACATGAGTCTTTTTGCCTGTATAGAGTATGAGCTCTTCTCATCCTCTTGTCTTTCAAATAAAACAGTCCGTAGATGTTCATTATATGAAGGCACATACAGCAGAATGGTCTTTACAAAATCCAGGTGCTATAACGTTACTCAATATTTTTTCACCTGGCTAAGCCTGGTTTCACATTTCTTCTTTCACTTCTGTGTCTTTGTACTATGTTTTTCAGCATATGTATAATAGGAGCTGTTAAACAAAGAAATTGTTGCAAAAAAAAACTGCAGGTAGCAAATAATAAAGTCAATTAAGAGCTACACTTTCCTTTAGTAATGAGATTTGGGCACTTCTCAATGATAGGTGAGAGCTGCCTTTATACACCATGGATCTTCACAAATTTATCTTTCTCAAAGTAAACTCCCATTTGTTACTAGCAAGAATTAACACCAAATGATCAAAAGCATGGAGAATTTGCAATAGTGCTGGACATGTTCTTGCAAATTATCATTGTAGATAATGATTTCTTCCATTCTTTCTTTCTTTCTTTCTTTCTTTCTTTCTTTCTTTCTTTATATCTGTCTTTCTCTCATTATTTTGTTTACTGGGTAGGAGATTTTTTTATGCAGGCCCTTTTCAGCTATTGCACTGTAATATAATATATTTATTTTCAACTTAAACATATTTTATATTCGGTATAAGTGACTATACATTTAGGCAGTAATAGATGTGAGTGTGTGTGTGTGTGTGTGTGTGTGTGTGTGTGTGTGTGTGTGTGTGTGTGTGTGTGTGTGTGTGTGTGTGTGTGTGTGTGTAGACACACACACACACACACACACACACATATATATATATATATATATATATATATATATATATATATATATATATATATATATATGGGTCCACTTCAAAATACTGACTTTCAAAATACATAAACTCAAAATACTGAGACCAAAATCTCTAAAACTCAAAATACTGAAAATTCAAAATACTGAAAACACACAAGATACCAACACTTATTATATTCCAGCACAAGTACATACTGAAACAAATAAAACACAAACCATACTACTCTTCTCCAAGTATAAGCAGGGGGGCAAGCCACCCTGCACCCCACACCCCCTGCTACTTAAATATATCAACTCCAAGATTGCACTTTAGTGTAGAGAAGTTGCAGAAGACTAACATGTTTCTGTATGTAATTCTGCTGCACTATAGTTGTGTTGCTGTACTGTGTTTTTTTTCGATATTTTGAGTTTCAGTATTGTGAATTTTCAGTATTCTGAGCTTTAGAGATTTTGGTCTCATTATTTTGAGTTTAGGTATTTTGAAAGTCAGTATTTTGAAGTGGACCCATATATATATATATATATATATATATATATATATATATATATATATGGATTCACTTCAGAAGCTCAAAAATAAAATAATATTGAATTTCAGTATTTCGAGCCCAGAAAGCTGAATCCACAAAACCATGAAAACTCAAAACTGCAAAAGTCAAAATCTCGCACACTGGAGATTTTGAATTTTGCGGTACTACTTCAAACACACACACACACCCCCACACACACACACGCACATAACCTCTCTACTACATGAAAGGAGGGGGGCAAGCCCCCCTGCACCCCCACAGCCCCCCTACTTAAATATTCTCACTCCGAGGTCGCACTACATACAAACACAAACAAAACACCACCACACAAGCTACATTCTCCTCGCACACACACACATCGCAGCAACAAAACACACTAATACTCACCACAGCCCCTACCCAAAAGCCTTAACACACACATATACTTACCTGAATACTTAACCACAGCGAAAGTTCAGAGGCGCAAAATTCAAAACCTCTGGTACTCGAGGTTTTGAATTTTGCGCTTCTGAACTTTCACTGTTTTGCAAAGGATTTAGCTTTCTGGACTCGAAATACTGAAATTCGATATTTCAGTATTTCAAGCTTCTGAAGGGAACCCATATATATATATATATATATATATATATATATATATATATATATATATATATATATATCTGTGTGTGTGTTTTGATGAAGTGAAAGACATTTACAGTAAGCAACAAGTATGTTGACAATTTTGGAGTGGTTCCAGAAGAACTGAAATGTATTACAAAATCCTTGAGCAGTTGACACATAAGGATATGATATATCTTGTGAGTTTAAAAGATTAATGAGATACATAAATAGAAACAAAAGTCTATAGTGCAATATCCTTGAACAATGGATACACAAGAATGTGATTCATCTTGTGAGGTTAAATGATTAATGATATACATCAATAAAAATAGAAGCAGAATGTGATGGAATGAAAACAGTTTAGTGAACATGGTACATTATAAATGGGAAATGCTGACTGGAGCCACATTTTAAAGTAAAAGGAAAGCAAGACTAGAGTATATACAGTAAAGAAAGTATACAGTGGTTTTATCCAGGAAATGGGAAGAAAGCCATGCCTTGATTGGGTTGAGACAAGGTAATGAGATGTTTATTGAAAGTATGAGTTGATATCTACAAAATGCACTATTGTAGATTTACCTCAGGGGGGTTAACAAGAATAATGGTGTAGAGTGGCATGTTTTAGAGTAGTATGAATAGGTATATACCTGTCACATCAGAGTTTACGAAAAACAGGTTCACTATTGGGAGAACGTGCAGTGATCAACTAGGGATGTTTTAAAAGAGGCTAAATGAGATTCATTGCAATTACTTGCATGTTCCATAGTGCAGCACCATTAGTCTGATACAGAGGCTATGAGATATGTTTTTCTTTCATTTTAATAATCTTTGAAAGAGAAGCCAGAAGAACATTGTAGAAGATTGGGCATAAGTCAATTTTAGTTCTGAGGGTTATGTGAGATGTAGATTCTAGTTAAGGTACCTGCCAGTACCCAATGGTAAACTAAAGAAATGAACATATCTTTGAATGGCCTAACCTATCTAAAATGACATTTGCTATGGGTATCAGGTAGCAAACAAATTATTTTCCCTTGTCAGATACGTGAAGTGTAAATGGAGGATACTGTTTTTACATTTTTTGTATAGGTGCTGTCTATTTTATTCTTGATTCTGTTCTGCCTACTTGGTGTCAGCTCTTTTAGTTGTATGCATGAAATAGATAACTCATCTTCCAAAATAACTCATGTTCATTGTTTAATTCAGGCTTGATGTATAGTCAAAAAAAGGATCTGAGAAGAATATCTAATATTTATGAAACACTCTGTACACTTTCAAGAACAACAGTTTTTATATATTTTTATATTTGGTTTATTGTTCCATACTTTAAGTAGGTTGACATGAAGATGTTTTAATTGGGTTAGTCCTTGTTTTCTACATGTCTTTGATAATTAGCTGGTCCAAGATGTCTATCTATTTTCCAAGAATGTTAGAACTGTCATCACAATGTTTTGAGATATGAGTGAGAAAAACAGTACTTTAAATCTCCGAGGCACTTGCCACTTTTTTTTACATACATAGCCTCTGTATCTTCATCTTACAAAGCCTGGATCCTCTGACTTTTCTCTTCTAATTCTTTTCAAGGTGCTTTTCACTTTTCCTGTAATGTCCAGCAATTCCCTAGAGGTGGAGTCTGTGATGTTTCTCTGTAGGAAATTAATAGAAAGGGAAATATGTCATCCTTGTCAAATTATTTGGAGTCTAAAAACTTTGGTACCATGCTTTTTCTATAAGTCTGTCTGATCATGGGAATGCATACTCTGGCTGCATTAATCACTGAGAAGTATTATTGCCCATGCTAAAGTCACCCTTTCATATTGATCCTCTAGTCCATCATTTCATAATGTAGTGTCTGTATTTGACTAATCGCTTTACACAGCAAGAGGTATATGCCTTGCTCTAACTGGTAAAATGCAATAACCTTGGAGCAATGGAATGTATAATCACAAAATGCCATCTATGATGTCCATACCCTTCTTTGCAAAAGCGATTTTGTTGACAGCTATTAAATCTAGAGAGGCCCTTTGGGGCTTTATAAACTGACATGGTATGTAACACACGTTAATGAAAGTTATGATGCTGAGACATATTTCAGGCTAATCTTATAATGCTCTATTTGCCCACATGCTCCTACTCTCTTCTAAGAAACCATCTTTGTGTTTTGTGTAGTAATGCTTTCTTCAAGAGCTGAGCACCAGTAAACCCAGTGTTTATTTCTGCTTTGAAGGGTATTATGTGTTAATATGAAGTCTCCTTTTCCACTGCATGCGTCTTGTGTCACATTGTTACAAGAGCAAATAATCAAGATAGTAAACAATTTTAGTTAGTCCTTAACAATATTTCCAGCATCTTCTTGATTCACTATGTATTTGTTAAAACTGTGTCCTTATTTTGTAACTGACTCACTGTCTTAGGAAAAACGCTCATAGCCTGTGCCACCAATACTACAGTCTGAGTACAAAGCCTGTTTTTTAAACATTAGGTTTTCCCCTGAAGAATGAGAAAAATGACTTTAGTAATTACAGAAGAATATTTCACAATTTCACCATTCTTTATAATACAGTTTTATTGGGGTCCACAGATATTTTTGCAGTTACTGTCTTTTTTAAATAAAGACTACATTGATCGAATATCAAATATGCATATAACTCCTGTACATCTCTGTTGATTTATTTTTTAAATGACGGCTCTGTTCTTACTGCAAATACAGGTTGCAGTCTTTGTGGGCACCCTTGGTTCACAAGGCGATATGTATTACAATTTGTAACATTGTGTCTATTGTACTAAGCCTGGGGTTAAGAAGTGTATAGTAAACTGATCTTGTTCCTTGTAAAGTAGGATGGGACCTTCTTAATCTCAGGATTCCAACAACTGCCTGGAATATTATTTATCAAGGCTGTAGGACAGTTATTAGCCTTTAAGATGATTGCTTTATTGAATGAATATTTGAAGCCACTTTTCTGAACTGAAATGAATTGTTCCATACCAATAACTTTGAGTGTTTATTCTGTGATTTGCTGCTAGGGCTCTTGGGAATTTGTCTATTTTTAGCATAGCTTTTTTTTTTCTGAGCAAATGTCTTCTAAGGCACACTTCATGGCTCAAAGATGAAGAGGATTGCTGTAAGCTAACAAAGCATACTTTGAAAGTAGCTGCAGAAAATGTAACACCATTGGCTCTGGTGACACTAAACTGTCATGGTGAACTTCTGAAATAAAGTAAAATAGCAGTGTCATCAGCATCTATTAGTAGTGGCAGTTTTATGTCTTTTAATGGAGGGAGAAAGGTTGATAAAAGAACTACACTTAGGGATATCACCATCTCCATCAGTCTTTGTATCCAATACTCATCAGATTTCTTTTGCTCCTCTTCCATCTGGGTTTCAGATTATAAATGCTAAAAACAAACAAATCCTAAGAGTAGCTTCATATACTGTAGCATAATTTTGAGGTGTGTATTTCCCCTCTGGAGGTTCTGCATCTTCCATTATATCTGACTTTCTCTTTTTCTTTATTGTCCTTGGGTGCACATTTGGGTTTGGCTCTTATTATCTCACATTGTAATCTAATAAGATGACCCAGAATTGTCTAGGTTTAGATGTACAATGCTCACACCATATTTGGTTAGTTCAGGATTGATTGTCTTAGATTTACCTGCCCCTTCTAGAAGTAGTCATTTTTCACTTCCAGTACCATTTACTATGCTGGGACCTCTTGGTTACTTTTAACTCTTAAATGTTCAGAATTATAATGACACCAGCAAACTGCATTATATAGTTTCATCCTTCAGATGTGTTTTATTTTGCTTGCAGGCAACAGCTCTGTGATGTCCCTGGAATTTCTAAGAAGATAAAGTAAACAGTGCAAGGGCAGTGAGGGTAGATTGTAACCATATGAAGTCATTGATCAGATGGAACTCTTCTTCTTCTTTTGGCTGCTCCCATTAGGGGTCGCCACAGCGGATCATCTGTTCCATTTCTTCCTGTCCTTGCTCTGTCACACTAACCACCTGCATGTCCTCTCTCACCACATCCATAAACCTTATTTTAGGCCTTCCTCTTTTCCTGTTACCTGACAGCTTCATCGTTAGCATTTTTTTCCCAATATACTCTGCATCCCTCCTCAGCACATGTCCAAATCAGTGTAATCTTGCTTCTCTGGCTTTGTCTCTAAACCTTCCAACCTGGGCTGACCCTCTAATATAATTGAACTACATAGACAAAAAGCATACCTTATTATATGCAGCTTTTTGTAGCTAGCTCATCAGCATTAAAATCTATGTACCCCTTATCCCACCAAATCAACAATATTAATTTTTCCTTCTTACCAGTTTCAATCCTTCCAGGTAAGATATCAGACTGGAAAATTTCAGTTATAAATTAGTTTATTGATGAATACTAATAAAATAGTTTCAGGTGTATTAATTATATTTGCTTTGTTTTCCAGGTATGTATAATTTCAGAATCTAAGAACTGCCACCAAATCATAAGGTTCAGTATCAGTCTGTTTTCAAAAGTTCTTACTGAGATTGAATTGAATCTCTGAGAGTCATAGCCCATAACATGTTTTTTTTTTCTTCCAGGCTATAAAATCAAGAGGCCTTGATATACAGTTAGGTAAGTGGAGTTCAGTGCTCAAAACTTTACCATTTTATAAACTCAGTTCTCCAGCTCACTACAGTTATCTTTTCCTCTTGCAGGTACCTGGAGATGGCTTTTCTTCTAAACGTATTCATTCATTAAATGACTGCCTCTGGATTTTCATCTTAAGGATTCTTCTCCTGCATACATTGACTGCCAAATACATCCACAGCTGGTGGCACCATTTATACTCATTAATAACTCCAAGTTTCCTTGTTATTTTGCATTAAATTGCTTGTTTAATATTACTGCATTGTATTACATGTTTATTAATCCCCTTCCCTGTACTGACCTATTCCTCTTTTGGGTTTAATTTCTTTTATCATAGCCCATCTATGATTTTCGTTACTATACAACCCCCCTTCAGATAGTAGTATTGGCCTAGTTCTGCTTAAATCTTGTAATTTCTCCCTCTTGTTGAAGTTTATTGTTAAGTATCCAGTTCTTGTTTAATTACATGTGATTTTTATTTTACTCCAGTCCTTATTTCATCTTCCTTTGAGATTTCCTTCTAGACTGCTGAAAGCTGGTTCATAATAATCAGTTTGGTGATTATTCATTCCCCTCACTGTCACATAAAGGTAGTCAGCTGCTTACAGGTCACCCCAGATCTCCCCTGAAAACAGGCTCAAGCTTCATGGGACAGACATGTTCAAACAACTAAGTAGCAAACTAAATAGATAAAAATGAAGTTTACATTTTTCTAAGAAGCCTGTTTTTCTATCTTATGTGAAATATAAAATCATGTGCTAAGTTGCAAAATGGAAAAAGAAAATCTCTGTCTCTCTCTCTCTGTATATATATATATATATATATATATATATATATATATATATATATATATATAGAGAGAGAGAGAGAGAGATTGATAGATAGATTGATACACAGATAAATAAAAAGACAGGTAGTAAAAAATCACATCCCTGTACATGCACATAAAATTTCTGTCTATGGTTTTACTACATGAACACATTAATGTCCCTATGAGTGTCTTCTTTTTTTTACTGATATCCCCTTTACTGCAAGTTTTAGTTACAGTCTACTAGTATAATGTCATAACTAAAAACAATTCTCATTTTTTTTCTACAAGTTTTACTATTTGGAAGCACGATAATGGCCAAAATGGGTAGTTCTTAAACTGGCAGAACACTTGCTACACCCTGACTTCAAATGCTGTGTAATTCTTTTTTCTCATTCTCCATTATGTAAACATTTTCAAATGCAATTTAAGCAGTGCACCTTTGACATGCGTGGACATCTTCTGGCATGTGTAAGGCTACATGTTGCTGTGATAGTCTGGACATGTGGAGTTCAGAAGTCCACCATGCTATGTGACCAGAACCTCTACATTAAATTATGCAATATGATTATCTGCTTGATATTTGTTTCTTTTTTATTTTCTTTTTTTCTTTTTAAATAAAATGTCAATATTTACCACAACTCAAACAAGTATGTGTGTTAAATCTAAAGGGGTTGGTTCACTGTTGCTATTTATGTATAACAAATCTGGCAATGTGAATGTTTTTACTGATATAAAATGCCCAAGGCCAGCCACAGTGAAATGAGTAAAGAACTAATGAAGAACACAAGAACAAATGAGAGAAATGTTGAGAAAGCTAACTGTATACTATGGAGAGGATTTATGTGTAATAGTTAGGGCAAAACACACGCTGGGACTTTCCAGACAGACCCCAATGTAGTGTAGGTGTGACACCATCATTAACATTATTTTGTTATTCATTTGTTAGCCTAGTAAGTGAACTGATCTTCAGACCTATGTCAGCCATGACCTGTGCCATAAAGCCAGAGGTAATTGTAATATATATGGAAAGTATTTAGAGTAGTCAATTAGCCAGCATGCTTATGGTAAATAAGAAGAAAGAGGAGTACCAAGAAAGAAAAATTCACATTTTTATGGGAAGGGCACACATACTACATGTAGGCAATGAGAAGAAGTAAGGAGGGAATGAACCCTGGGCTTAAGGGTCGCTGTCTATGATCTGTCACATAACCATGTGTTTATATATGCCACATGGTAGCTTTTAAATGTTCTATACTAACATATTCTTAAGAGCGTTACCTAGGGTTCAACAGAGTTTGATCCATTTAGGTTATTAGCCTGGGGATCAATATTAAGTTAGGATTTTACTCTACAAAGTACAAAATAGGAACATTAGCACTGCCTCGGCATTTCTTAGAGCTATCACAAATGAGACTTGTTTATTTATTACAAGCTACAGTAGTTACAACATTCAGTAAAATTTGCACTAGAAAATAGCAGAATTCTATATTTTGCATGTTTTTAAGAAATGATTCATATGTTGTCAGAAAATGGGCTGAATTCAACAGAAAGGCAACACTTTCAGAAGCAGATTGTGTCTCACCTTCATTCTCTAGTTTATATGTTTACAACTCTCTTTATATTCATGTTAACTTGTTTTTCTATGTGTAAATTCTAATGCATGTGACTAACAGCAATTTAACAAGCCTTTACATAAATATTTAACTCACTTGCTTTTATGCCTGAGAATATATTTTTGATTTGAAAATGCTTAAAACCTTGTAGAATTGTTCCATTAGTAGGATACTAGATACTACAGCTCAAGATGGAGTTTGCTTTTTGATTTTTGCTTTTGCTACCCGTTCACAAGAAAAAACCCCCACAAAGGCACGATTTCACCTTTACATACTATGCTGCTCAAGTATAAAATATGACAATAACATGAAATACAAAAGCATAGTACTCTTCAAGTCTTCAAACTTCAGCAGTTTGCTAGATGATTGCCCTTTTTCACAGACTTTTTCTTAATAACTGGCATACCTGACAGTGTGGAGATAAGATTACATTTTTGTGTGCTGGTTGGTAACAGAATTGATGGCAAGGGAGAAAGTCACAGTGGTGGATGTGGAATACAGTGAAATATATTTAACATGGTAGTTCTTTCTTTCTTTCAAGATTCTTGGCTACTGCACTGGGTCTACATTCCCTGAGTCTTAGCTATATAAACCCCTGCTAGAGCAAGTAGAACATTTTTATTTTGTGGAAGTTTTGCTTTGGAAATGTTAGCAATCTCCTGGTAACAGCAGCTTTTGATACAACATTCTGTGAGGTGAAAGGTATTAAAGCTTGGCTACTTGGATGTGTAAAACTTCTTATTTAGAATTCCCCTTACTATGTTTCCAAAAGTATTGGTTTATTTATTTGTTTTTCTTTCATGAACTTTCTGGATTGTTGTATTGTGTCCCATTCACCAACTCATTTTAACTACATTATTCTTGCTAGAGTGAGTGGGCAACTTTTATTATGAGGAAGTTGTGTTTTGGAAGTTACACAGAAGGGCTGCCAAGCACATGATAGGTAATAATTGTTGGAGTTTCATCACTTGGTTTCTGTAAAAATGTGTATATGGTGAAGTCCTTACTTTTATTCCTAAAGTATTAGTGATTACAGTGCTATATTTTATTTTCATTTTTATTTTATTTATTTTACGTGTTTGTTAACCAGGTAAGCCCAGTGGGCAAACTATCCCTCTTCTGCACTGATCCAACAGTTCTGTCTGGTTAAATGACTTACTTAGAATAACAGAGTAGGCAAATGAAAGCAGACAATTAAATTCTGCACCTACTGAACAAGTTATCACTTTTTCTGGGCATCCCAGGATTGCTGTTTGATTAAATGATTTGCTCAGATTCACAAAGTTGGCAAATGCAAGTGGAAGGAATCAAACCCTGAACCGTGGGCACAGGATGTGGTTCAATAACAACTCCGATTGTCAGTTTATTATGTCCTTTGAACCACATCCTGCAAACCATTATTTGTCATTTCATATCGCAAAACTGGTAGCATTGTCAATAATAATTATTTAAGGGAAAAGAAGTGTTGTGTTTCCTTCCAGAACAATTGTATGAAAAGGAATAAGTGAATTTATTATCACTACTATATTTATTAGTTTTACTTAGTGGTCAAGCTTAAAAAAACATGTTTTACACACAGTGCCTGAAACAATCATTTCTTACACTGAAAACTTGGAAAAATTAAATAAGTTTGCACTAAATAATCTGCTAAATCTGAATACAACTCCTTTGGTTTGTTTGTGTATTTCGGCTTCTCCCGGTTAGGGGTCCCCACAGCAGAACTCCAGTCTGCTAATGATTGATAGTGGATTTTTACGTACTGGGTTACCAGCCCTGACACACAACTTTCAATGAAGGCATGCCCCATTCACGTATGCCTCCACACAGAAGACACTCTAGCTGAGAATTAGAATGGGACAACGTCTTGCTATGAGGCGACAACGCTACCGCAACACCACCACTGCAGCTCCTTTGGTAATTATCATAAAGTCATCATGCACAGTGAAGAAAGCACGTAATGCTTTTGTGGGAGGTACTTGGACTTGATTTAGATAATTAAAAATAAACACACACACATAAAGGTTATGTCTGACAGTACACTATTATAAGTGCATGGGAAAGAGTTGTAGCCTTCATTACTAAATCAAAATATGAATCTGAAGTAAGTAAAGTTCTCTTAGGAGAAGGGACATATGTGCTTCAGTTTCAAGTTAATCCAATCTTCTTTGAAGATGCCTCTGTTATCCATCTCCACAACACCACCTAGACATTATAAGTGCTGTTATTAGCAAGCAGGAATCCATATGTACCACTAGTCTCTTGAATGAAATTGGACAAATAAAGCCAGACACTAATATGCATGGAAAGAAAAGTAAATATAAAACAAAACCCATCCAATAAGACAGAGGGGAGTGTAAATTAGAAAACAAAATATAGTCGGTAAGGTAATTAGAGAGAAGGTGTCTCAGGTAAGCATAGAAATATCAGATAGAAGGACAGAATACATGCAAAATGAACTTGTATATGATAAAGTGAATATAAAAATTAGTATGAAATGAATAAAAAGTAAAGAGGGTAAGACAGGAGTTAAATGTAAAAAACAAAGCATTTGAAACATTTAATGCATGTGGTGAGACTATATCTATAGAACTGCAGAGAAAGGCTGGAGAAATAATTGAACAACTGTTTTTTATAGGAAACAAAGAAAAGAAAAAACGGAATAACTAAGACTGGGTGATGGAAGAGCATCTAGGCAGTGCAGAACTATTTAAATGGGATTGGGACACAGAAATGAGTAATAAGGAAAGAGAAGAAAAAGTAACCACATTTAATAAACAAATTTAAGCATGCAGTCATTAGAAGCAGGCAAAGACAAACCTCAGAAAATGTCTTGTCCTGTTGTATAGACAGGATTAGCTTACAGCAAACCATGAAATAATTCAAATAGGACAACAAAAAGGTTGCTTCGTAGAAACAAGTAGCCTGTTGCAACTTTTCCCCTGGAGTTCTGTTTGCTTTTTCTCACATTTTCAAAACAAAAAAATAATTGTCGCTGAATAACTGTATCCCTTGTAATTTAATCACTGTTGAAAAGAAATGGCTTCATCCACATATGCTAGCATTCCTGTTTTTCCCATTTAAAACTGGAATTAGTTTTGTTAGACATCTTAGTGAAAAACTCACTCTTTTCATTTAATGGTACTTTATGGGCGAGGAGAAATTTTGCCTTTGTTAACTATGTGAAAGTAATTATTGCCAGATCTTACTATAATATTTTTGTAAATTTTTATTTAATAAAACTATTTACATTATTTTTTGGCAATCCATTTAATTGACAGCTCATGCTACTTTGTCTTTGTTATTCAGTATTTCTCAAGTACTGTTCCACCATTTAAGTTTATATTATTTTTGTATGTCAAAACATGATTTGAACCTTTCCCTCTTTCTTTATTTATTATTTCTTGTTTATGTAGGAGTTGTTAAACCTCAAAGTTATAACACTTGGCCTTGCATTACTTTCAGCTGGATTCTGTGTTAAGGATCTATGTGCCCAGAGTTGCAGAGAGTGACAAATGATACTGTAAAAAAGTTTAATTTTACAAAGGCACCAGGTAGTAATGGATTTACAAGTACAGACCTGTAAATCCAAAGGGAAATTATAGTAAAACAACTAAAACATATTTTTGATGCCAGTCTGAGCAAAACCCAACTGCTTTCAAACTGGAAAATGGCTATTACTAAATCAATATATAAAGGAAATACTCATAGGAATCTTCAAATAGTTATAATCTGATAAGCCTTTTGTCTAACACATGCAATGTTATGTGATGCCTTGCACTGAAGATTCTCCAAGAAAAACTGTAAATGTAATATGTGTCAAAATAGTTATGCTAAGAAAAGATGTGTGGTCATATGCAATCAGTATTTTTATAACAAGATTATTGGAGTCAAATAAAAGTCAATCTGAGGTCATATATATCAACATTTCATCAGCTTTGGATAAGACAGACCACAGGGTGCTAAGTAATGCATTGTTAGACTACAGGTACATTGGATAGGGGCTTGGCGGAGGAATTAAGTTTGGCATATTGACTAGTCTCAAATAATGAAAGTAATATTAAATACAGATGAAGATTGCCACATGGCTCATTCCCTGGACTTGTTTTGCAAAAGTAGAATCTTTTAAGTTTATTTTCATTAAATTATGGTACAAGAGAGATTATTGTGCATTCTTGCTACAAAACCATCCAAGAAAAATAGATACTAGACTGAGTCTGAGGAAGATAGACAGGGTGAATCTACTTAGATGTTTAAATTTTTAAGAGTGTTTAGTAAATGCAGCAGGACAATGAACTGGTAATTAAGGAAGGGATTTTATTGACAAGTTTGATAAGGAGCAGTTCAAGAATATAACTGAGACTATTTACGGTGCTAAAAATAATATAAACGCAAAAGCTTAAAAGAGCAAATGCTATTTTATCAAGCTTTAAACATCAAAACCAGTAAATAGGGAAGACACCGAACAGTGATTTTTTTTCCCAGGGGAAAAAAATCACTGCTCCACACAAAAAAAAAAAACAACCCCCCAAAAACAAAAATGCAAACACAAAATAAATTGGGGGGCTTCGCCCTCACATCCCCCATGCCCCCTACTTAAATATACCAACTCAGAGATCAAACCACAGTGGAGGAAAGGGCAATGTCCCAAAAAACGGCCCACTGATTTTTTTCACTGGGAAAAAATAGCTGTTCCATGTCTTCGCTGTTTACTGGTTTCGATGTTTACAGCTTGATAAAAGAGCATTCGCTCTTTTAAGCTTTTGAGCTTATAATGTAGACCTACTAAATATATAGGACCTAGTAAGACTATTTGGACTGACATACCAGAGCCTGAGACAGCTATTAAATTGTATAGTATTAAATTAGTTAGTTAATGGTTATGATTTTTTTTATCTTTTCTACTTAAGAAAGTATGTAATTAAAAGATTTATTTCCATATAATAACTCTGTGAATGTACTGATCACCCATGATACTTTCTGTATGTGAATATCACCTTAAGACACTCTTGAAAATGTAGGTCTATGTCAGTAGATCAAGTTTTCAGTAAGTCGAAATTCATGTGGTCGAGACTTTATGATGAAGTTTCTGAAAACTCAAACTTCAAAAACAAAACACAAAAAAACACAAAAATCTACCTTTTTTATGTTTTTGCAGGGGGACAAGCCCCCCTTGTACCCACCATGTTGGGGGGCTGTGCTCCACATATGCCCTGAAAATTATATATACCAACTCCAAGATCATACTACAGTGGGGAAAGGGTAAATTTCCTGATCCTCACTGTACCACAGTCTCTATTCAAAAGTTTTGGGTCTTCAAAAATTCAATCATTTGGTTTCGACTTTGTGAAGTTCGAGCTTGTGAAAACTCTGTCATCTTATAGGAATCCAAAAATGCACATGCAGTGGCAAAAGTATGACACTCCTGTGCAGTAGTATGGATTTATATTTACAATGTCTTGAGACTAACAGTATCAACAATAAAGCACATGAAACAAACTAATTGGATTAAAAAGTGTGCCATTGAGCTGTTGTATAGACATTTACATTTTGCTTTGCTTGTTGTATGCTTCATAGACAGTTTCTATACACCATGATGATTAATCATGTGCAGTTTAGAGTAGTGAGTTCTAAGCAAAGGTTAGAGTTATGAGAAGGTTGCATATCTAGTTGACAGTTTTGTGTAAGGTCAATCACAATGTGGCAGGATAATTTCTCTAACTGTTGCGCCAGGAGCAGTTTCTTTCATTTCAGGGTACAGTTGAAATTAAGATTTTTTTTGTGGTACAAATTAACTTAAATGCTAATATGACACTGAAATAATTATTTCTTTCTGATACAGTCGCTAGAATTTTATTACTTAAATATATAAGGAAATAGGATAATGGTTTTCAAAATCAGTTGTTCAGTATTAGGTTTTTGTATGGAAATAGTTTTGACTGATTAGGGTAACATCAAATACATCTGAAATAATCCTGTTGTAAAGTTTATTAGCACTGAAGCTATGGTCACCTGAAGTATATGGTAGAAGCAGGGCCTAATGTCATTAGATGCATAAGCTTTGGATGCATTTTATCAATTGCATTAATCACATCTTTGTTAATGATCTTATTTCTAATGGTTCCAATGTGGCTGTTTGAACGTTTGTGGTCCTAGACAGTATTATGTATTGCTAGATTTAATGAGGTGATAATGCAATTGATTCACAAGTCATAAACCCCAAATGGAGGTGATTTAGAAGCTTGTATCCTGAGGCAATTGGGACATTTATTTATTGATATTTGTTAACTGGGGGAAGTCCACTGGGCCAATGACTCATTTTCAGTGGAGGCCCGGGGAGAAAAGCTCCATACAATCACAGAAATTTTTACATAACATCAGCTTAAGTTTGAAAGTCAGGAAAGTTTTTACACAATACAAATTGAAGTAGATATAAACGACAAATACATATTTAGAGGTATACAATACAAGAAAAATAAACCCAGTGTGTTTGATTTTTAGTAATTCTGTTTGTATATTCTCATAAGTAAGAATACTACTTAATCAATTATATTTATTCAGCCACAGAAATAAAGAAAGCAAGAGAGATTGGATATGAAGACAGACAGTGTAAACTGCAACTATATTAAGTTATTAAAAGTATTTGTAGTATATAGTGGCCAAAACATTTAAGGTGGTTTAATTATATGACAAGAACAGACAAGGTTATTGAGATAGTGTTCTTTTAGTGCAAATTTAAATGTTTTTAAAGAGTCTAGTTGTGTAAAAGAGAGTGGGAGTGCATTCCAAAGTTTGGTAATGGCATGAGAATAGGGACATTGTCCAGCTCTTTTTATTTATTTATTTTTATTTTACATTTGTTAACCGGGGGTGTCTGACTGAGTTGAAAAGGCCCTTTTTCAGCAGAGGCCTGGGGAGAAAAGCTCCACAAAGAAAAATTACAGGCACATTTAGTTATTTAGACATGATCAGTATACACACAAATTACAAGAGACATGTTTTTACAGTGGTATGCGGCACATAAACAGTTACAGTGGAGAGAAAAAACAAAAAAAAAAAATTAAAAAATAAAGAGGTAATTAATAGATTTGTGGTGTACAGCTGAAATTTGGAACATAGGTAGAATACATACATAGTACACAGGTACAGTACATACATTATAGATTAGCCAGTGTTTGTGAGTAAGATTGAAAACTATTATCAAGTGCTCTAGATTTAGTATGTATATGTTATCCGCTTTCACTAGCCTGGGGAGCAATCATGGCACTGCCAACTTTGCTTGAGATGTTGCCTGATGAGGTCTTTAAAGGAGGCTTTGGATGATGTGTTTGGAATGCTAGTAGGGACACAGTTCCATTTTTTAGCCACTGAACTACTATATAGTGTATCTCCAAAGCTATTGTAGCTGTTGGTGACTTCTAGTAGTAGTTTGCTTGATGATCTAAGAGGCCTTTTGGCTGAGTGATGTTGTACTAGGTTTTTGAGGGAAGGACACTTATTGGGGAGGTAATAGATAGAATGACAGAGGCAGAGCTGATTGTAGGTTAGGAGGTTGGGCAGTTCAAGCCAGTGGAGCTGTCTCAAAGCAGTACACTGAAGAGTTCTATATGAGCAATTTGCAGCAAAGTGGGCAATTCTGTTATAGCAGGCTTCCATTTTGCTTAGTTCAGTTTTGTTGAGATTAGTCAGAATGGGAGATGCATAGAGTAGGGTAGATAGAAGTTGGGAGCGAGCAATGGCTGATCTTGTGTTGTTGGTAAGAAATGGTTTGATACGGTAGAGTGACCCCAGTTTGGCATGTACTTTTTTAATAGTTAAGTTGAAATGACTATCAAATTTTAGGTGGGAGTCTATGGTTATTCCCAATAGCTTAGCCTGTGCCACTGGAGCAATTGGAGTAACATTTGTGAAGTAGATAGTGAATTGACTGTTAGTGTTTTTGTTAGAACTGGTTATAATCATAAGCTGAGTTTTCTTTGGATTGAGGATAAGTTGGGCTTTGGTAAGGTAGTTTTCAACGTCAGAGAATGCTAGTTGAGTTGTTTGCAGGAAGGTGGGAATGTTTTGTGCAGCACAGATTAAGGTAGTGTCATCTGCATACTGAATTATAGATGCATGCTGTGTGGAGGTATGGAGGTCATTTGTGAAGACTGTGAATAGTAGTGGTCCTAAGACAGAACCCTATGGGACTCCTATAGTTATGGGCAGCTGAGGAGAGAGAGAATTTTCCCATTTCACAGCTTGGTACCTGTCAGTTAAGTAGCTTTGGAACCAGGTAAGAGTGGAATTTGATAGATGATATTGGTTTCGTTTGTTTATCAGGATTTGGTGTGAGACTGTGTCAAATGCTTTGGACATATCCAAAAAAAGAGTGGACACTTGTAGGTCTTCATTTTTGAGATGGTTTACTGTGTCTGTGAAGCAGGGGAGGGCTGTAGTGGTACTGTGGGCAGGTCTGAAACCATGCTGAGTAGGTGACAGGATGTTGCTGTCTAGGAGATAGTTTAGCATCTGGGTATGGATGCATTTTTCTAGGATTTTGGCCAGGGGGGAGAGTAAAGCAATGGGTCTGTAGTTATTAAGTTCAGTGGAGGTCCCACCTTTATGTATGGGTGTAACATTGGATATTTTCTAGAGTTTGGGCACATAGTTTTCAACAGTTGATCTGTTTATGAGAGTGGAGACTGTGATAACAATAGCATCTGCTGTGAGTTTCAAGAAATAGCTGGGGAGTAGGTCGGCTGCTGTTGATGAGGTTTTTAGTTTGGAGAGCATGCTTTTGATTGAAGTGGTGGAAACTGTTTTGATGTAAAGCTTGTATTAGTGTTATTTGTGTTGGGGGGGATAGTGAGGAAGGAACTGTCCTGTGATACTAAGTTTAGAATTTAGTTCACAAAGTGAGAGATGAATTGTGTTTCGATGGGAACTTTAGTGTCAGGGGTGGTTGGTTTGGGGTAGCCTTTTGGGTGGATTTTAGTAGCTGGTTTATATTTTTCCAAAATATTTGCGGGTTGTGTTGGTATTTAGTTTGTAATGTTGTGTAGTAGGATTTTTTGTCCAGCCTAATGTATTTTTTTGCATGGTTGTGCAGTTCTTGGCACTTAAGCTTTGTGTTTCTTTGTTTTTTTGATAGTAAAGCCAGGCAGTGTCTCTGGACTTGAGGATTTGTTTGGTTTCTTTACTGAGCCTGGGGTTTGTATAGGTTCTAACCTTGATTTTGCGCAATGGAGCAACGGTGTCTAGGTGTTGTAGAAATATTTTGTTGAAATATGCCACAGTCTGGTCAAGTGGAAGGGTTTTTTTTTTTGGGGGGGGTCCAGTCACAGTTACAGAGTAAAGTGTTGAGGACCTCAGGAGAGAATTTTTTGTGTGTTTCTAGTGGATATATAGTTAGTGGTTTTGCATATGCTTGTTCTACTACGTATAATGTATATTATGTTGTGGTCACTTAAGGTGTCTGGGAGACTGCCTGTGTGAGTGTACAATGTGGGGTTGTTAGTTAGGACCCAGTCAAGGATGGATTCCCTTTTAGATTTTTTATCACATCTGGTTGGAATTTGGACTAGCTGCTGGTTGCCATGGAGATTTATAAGATTACTTGGTGATTCTGATATACAGGTGAACCAATCTAGGTTGTAGTCCCCCGGAATAAGGGTTTCTTGTGAGTATGTGGAAGAACACCAGGATAAGAAGTCTTCAAGGCTAAATTTAGGTTTAGTTATGTTTAAGAGTTGTTTGTTAGAGGACCTAAGATGTCAAGTAGGGGTGTGTGTTTGTATTACAGTTTGAAGGGATGGGCAGTAGTTTGGATTATTTAGTAGTTTGTGGATGAGAGTAAGTTGGGAGTAATGCAGGTAATGAGGGAACTCAAACCAGTTTATAGATTTAATGGCCAGGCAATGAAGTGTGTGAGTTGGCATGTTGGAGACAAACTTAGCTATATTATAGTAGCACGACTGCAGTTTGTTCAGGAGAGATGTGTAGGTTTGTGAAAATGGGGCAACCATAGAGGAGGGAGGGTAGAAGTAGACTATTAGCTAGTTTCAACCTGGTAGACCTGCCCAAATAGAGTTTATGCCTATAGAGTTTGCCAAGCTTAAAGTGGGTCTTTTTGATTGAGTTGAGTATACAAATTATCTAGTTTTATGGAAAAACTGGTGCCTCTGTCTCAGATTGCTAGTTTCTTATTTTTTGTTAAATTAAAGAGAGACTGCTTTAGGTGGACTAGGCTGTTTTAAGGATGCCTTGGTAATTTTTTGTGCAGTTTGTAAACTTTTATTTCATTTTTGTACCAAGTATCATGATTATGGCAGGTTTGGGACAATTTAACTAGCTTGGATGATCTGCTGCTTTGTTAGATAAAACTGCAGTGATACATCAATTGTCAAAATATTTTTTTTATTATGTGCCAAGAGTACAGATAAACAAAATGTTATTTATATATTGTCCCAGACATATGTGTTTACTTATTATCAAACTAACTGACAAGTCTTACATTTATATTGTTTAACCTCAATTATACTCACCAAGCCTTAACTTGCAAACTAATGTTTGCAGTTGAAAATCCCTGATGTTGTGGTTTCTTATAAAACACTGGCAATGCCATGCACATGATCTTTTTTCCTTTTTCTCGTGTTATGGACATAGTATATTTAAGGGGATGTGGGGGGTGTGGCCTCCTCATAATGGTACAGAAAGGCTTTCCACCCTTGCACAAAGAACTTTATATTAATATTTCCTTAGGATGGAGCTTTAACCAATTTCTTTCATCCAGGAGAAGCTTCAACCCATTGAAATTTTGCGAGAGGTCAAGCAGACCTATTAACTTCTACATCCAGATTTATACACAAAGCAAAACATAATTAGGGGAAAACCCCAAAAAGAAGGACACTTTTTAAATGCCAGTTCTTCTAACATGGAAATTCACAAAATAACTCTGAGACTTAATTACAGGCATTCCTCCAAACTCTCAGCAGTTGAGATGTATGCAGCACTGGTTTTATTACAGACTTTGAGGTCTACTGTTAGGATGATAACTATAATGGGATTACTCATAGGTAATATATAAAATCTGTTCACCTAAAGACTGTCTGTCTCAGTAAATGCAATCTAGCCGTATTCTTAATTTTTGCAACTAAAGGGTCCCCAGCAGTTTTTACCTTTGTGCACTATGAGATTCCAGTACATGCAAGTACTGCACTCAGTCTTATAAAGATACTCTCTTTTGCCCCATTGTTATGTAACTGTACCATTAGTATATTTAAGTAATGAAAATGCAGGAAGCAGTGATCCCCCATGTGGGGAGTGTAGTGGACTTGTTACACTACAAAAAATGCATATTAAATCTCAGCTACAGGTTAGCTTCCGATGAGTTAAATTCATTTTCATCTTTGTGCATCTTCTATTTCCAATACAAGATCCACATGTTTGTCAGTTATTCCATCTATCTATGTGTGTGTGTGTGTGTGTGTGTGTGCGTGCGTGCGTGCGTGCGTGTGTGTGTGTGTGTGTGTGTGTGTGTGTGTGTGTGTGTGCGTGACCATATATAGCAATGCATCTCATCAGACTTTGTTAAAACCTAATACACTGTAATGGGTTTCTATTATTTGGGAAAATCACATATAACATTATAGTGTTTAAATATTAGTCAGATGTAAGTTTCAAAACTAAAACCTCACATTTTACGGTCTCGGTATATTAATTCTATTACTAATACAATAAAGTGTGGGAGTATATCTAATTAACATTGCTACACTATTATCAAGGCTTGTGAAAGAACATTCAAATCCCTGATTATCCTTTACATTAAAACTAAAGGCATGTATTTGGAATAATAATTTCCTGTTTCACTGCCAGGAGCAAAGTATTTATAAAAATATGCACAGTGGTTTTATCTAAAATCAGTTCTTAGTTTCCTTTAATTGAAATGGTGCATGTTCCTGTTATATCCTTATAGATTATTAACCTTTGTCTGTGAAAGTATTAGTCTGAGTAAAAAATAATTGATTTTACTTACATTCTTCCTTTAATTACATTATTAAACATCTATTTTGTTTCAGGGTTTATTACAGGCAGCAAAAATGTCAAGAAAATGTATGTTTTTTTATTATGTTGCACTGCTTTCTGTTCAAACAGATAATTCTTGAATATGTTTCTAATGTTTAAATTCAGTTGAAATTAACATTGTAGTGACCCTTTTCATTAACAGTAAAAGAAATAACCATCTGCAAAGGCCACATTGTACTCTAAACCATGCCATCTGTAAAGATAATGTACCAAATAAAGTTTGCCCGGAAGCAACTGCACGGCTCAGGGAAAGACAAATCAGAAAAAAATTAAGCCAGCAAGACATGACCCAGTAAAAAGACTGAAATTTAATAAATAAATCCAAAGGACAGCAAAAAATTGCACAGACCGGTTTTGGCTGGTGTCACATACACAGCCTTCATCAGTGTAACACAAGCAAAATCAAAGCTGTCATATAAATACACTCCACACAGTTGTGATTGGTCAATCCTAAAATTTGTCATTCAATCCTGGTGGGAAAAGACCACCCAGTTTGATAATCCACTTTTTTTCTTTTGAATTTAACAAAGAGTGCCAACCAGTTTTGTTAGATTTTTTACCACGAATAATATCAATCACAGTAAAAAGAAAATTAGCAGATGGATGTGTGAGTTGATGTTTATATAATGCATTATTTAATCTACCTTTTTTAATGTTACTAGTATGCTCGGAGATTCTAAGCCTGAGTGGCCTAGAAGTTTGGCCTATATAGAAAGCCCCACATGTACACGTTGCTAAATACATTAGCCAATCAGTACTACAATTCGCAAAGAACTTTATGTCATATACAATGGGGGAATTCCTGCTTGTGAATTCCTTCATTTTGGATATTTTAGGGCAATTAATACAGTGTCCACAGGGATAACATCCTACAGGAATGGTACCAGTAGTGGTAGTTTGTATAGGTTCTAATCCTCCAATGCCATGTGAATGTTTATAATGACTAAAGGTACTGCCTAAATTTCTGCCTTTCCTAAAAGAGAACAAACATTTGGAGGGAACAATTGAAGATAATTCATTATCGTATAATAGAAGGTTCCAATGTCTATGAATACTCTGAATGAGAGCATCAGAATTTCTTCCATAAGTGGTAGTGAATCTGATGGGATGAATAGTTGAAACAATATCAGATTTGTAAGTGAGTAAATCTTCCCTATTCATATGTCCAACTTTGTGTATAGCATCAAAAACATGACCCATCTTGTATCCCCTGGTCCTGAAGCGGCTAGTCAGATCATTACTTTGTTAATGGTAGGATGTTTCATCAGAGCAAATTCGTTTCAGTCTGATAAACTGAGACTTTGGAATGTTTTTGGATATGTGTGGAGGATGAAAGCTGGAAGCATGTAAAATGGTGTTATATTCTGGGTGTTTCCTGTATACTTTGGTACCTAAGGTGTCATCAGGTAATCTGTTGATCAAGACATCAAGAAAAGTGATGTTGTCATGATCATAATGTAGAGTAAACTCAATACCCCATTGATTGTTGTTGAGATATGCCAGGAAATCATACAACTCATCTAATTCACCCCTCCATACTGCCCAGCAATCATCAAGGTATCTTCTCCAAATATCAAGATGTTCTAAGTAAATATTATGTACGGAGTTATAAATCAAATCTCTCTCCACATAAGCCATAAAAAGGTCCGCATAAATAGGCGCAAAGGATGAGCCCATGGCGGTACCCTTAGTTTGCCAATAGCAGACATCTTGATAGAAGAAAACATTATTATTCAAAACATAGGATGCCATATCCAAAAGAAATTCATTAAATTCACATGAGTATAATCCGGAAACATCCAACCAATAAGATAAAGCTTCTAAGCCACCAGAATGAGGAATGTTTGTATATAGTGCACTTACATCAAAAGTGCACATCCACCAATCCGGATCCAGTTGTGTATCCTTGATGATCTGTAGAAAATTGGTAGTGTCACGTAATCGTGAACGAATAGATGCTAAAAGAGGTTTTAGCTTGTCAGTCAGAAAAAGTGAAAGGGGTTCTGTGATATAACCCCTGCCTGAAACAATGGGTCTTCCCGGGGGATATGTGGGATTTTTGTGTATCTTTGGTAAAAAGTAAATATATTGATTAGAGGAATCATGAACTAACAATTGGTGCATAAGATTGGTATCAATAATACAAGCTTCTTTGGCATGTGAAAGAAATTGTTCGATTTCATTTTGAAATCTGGAAGTCGGATTAATAACCATTTTAACATAATATTTTTCATTGGACAATTGCCTAAGAGCTTCCTGATTGTAATAATTCCAATCTAGAACAACAACAGCACCCCCTTTGTCTGCTGAGATAACAACAATATCGCAATTATATTGAATATTTCTGATAGCTTGTTGTTCTTGGATAGTGATGTTGTTAGGTCGACAATCAGAAACAGATCGCACATAATGAAGATCTTTAAGAATATTATTCTGAAATTGTGAAACAACAGGGTGCATAGGTGAATTAAATTGTGATTTATGATATGTAAATTTATCTGAAACACCAAAATTGTTAGTAGAACCAAAAAACATTCTTAGATTCAATAATCTACAAAAAGATACAACATCCTCTGCAAATGAATCTTCACTGACAAAAAAAACAGGGACAAATGTAAGACCTGTATTAAGGATAGCAACTTCAATAGGTGATAAAACATAGCTTGACAAATTTAAAACATTATTATGTACTGGTAAGTCTACTTGTTCATGACATGGTGTAATAAACCTTGAATGTCCGTTATGTCCTTTGTATTTCCTCCCCCCTCTTTTATACCTGCTCCTAAAGGGGCACCAATAGGTGTTCTCTTGGGGGTGGGTGACCCGGAAGCAGTCGGCAGCTCTCTCTCAGGGCCTGAGGAAAGATCCTCCGTAGAGGAACCCGTATCTGAGATGTAATTATGCTTAAGAATAGATTTGGGTCTTTTTCTTTTCGAAGGACGGTTGTGTTGGATATTAAATTTAACATGTTTAACAACATTGAATGGATTATTGCCTTGATAGTCCGCCAAATCCCTATTATATTTTTGAATTTTCTTTATTTTGAGTTGGGTCTCCAAGTTATTTAAATCAGAAGCCACCCTGTCAAGTTGTTTAACAAAAAAGGGTTCTTTTTCAAAAGGTTTGACGTCATTGGCAAGGCCAAGGTCTGTATTGAGCTCCTTGTCAATTGTGCGCTCATAATATTTATTGATTGCCTTAACAAAGGACATACTTGCTTGATGTTGAATTCCTTCCCATTCTTGTGATAATTCTTCATCTATGTCTGACACTAATGGCTGAATCCTTACCCTCAAACCCCATGGGGTGATGTTTTTTGTAATATACGCTTTGAACAACTTAGCGTGCCATACATTTGATCTCAATATTCACAAATGTTTATGAAATTTGTCAAATGCAAGGCTGCAAGTAGCTTCAGACCCTATGGCTGCTCCAGAATTTGTATCATCAGTAATGGAGCCCAGACCAAATGCACTCAAATCTTCTGTATCAGAAGATAATCCCGATACTAGAGTTATCAAATCCATTTTGAAGGGTGCAACCAAAAAAAGGACAATAATAGCAACAAGGCTACGTCAATCAGTGAGACAATAATAGACCCAAATATATAAATAACTTGGAGACCCAACTCAAAACAAAGAAAATTCAAAAATATAATAGGGATTTGGCGGACTATCAATGCAATAATCCATTCAATGTAGTTAAACATATTAAATTTAATATCCAACACGACCGTCCTTCGAAAAGAAAAAGACCCAAATCTATTCTTAAGCATAATTACATCTCAGATACGGGTTCCTCTACGGAGGATCTTTCCTCAGGCCCTGAGAGTGAGCTGCCGACTGCTTCTGGGTCACCCACCCCCAAGAGAACACCTATTGGTGCCCCTTTAGGAGCAGGTATAAAAGAGGGGGGAGGAAACACAAAAGCCATAACGGACATTCAAGGTTTATTACACCATGTCATGAACAAGTAGACCTACCAGTACATAATAATGTTTTAAATTTGTCAAGCTATGTTTTATCACCTATTGAAGTTGCTATCCTTAATAAAGGTCTTACATTTGTCCCTGTTTTTTTTGTCAGTGAAGATTCATTTGCAGAGGATGTTGTATCTTTTTGTAGAATATTGAATCTAAGAATGTTTTTTGGTTCTACTAACAATTTTGGTGTTTCAGATAAATTTACATATCATAAATCACAATTTAATCCACCTATACACCCTGTTGTTTCACAATTTCAGAATAATATTCTTAAATATCTTCATTATGTGCAATCTGTTTCTGATTGTCGACCTAACAACATCACTATCCAAGAACAACAAGCTATCAGAAATATTCAATATAATCGCGATATTGTTGTTATCGCAGCAGACAAAGGGGGTGCTGTTGTTGTTCTAGATTGGAATTATTACAATCAGGAAGCTCTTAGGCAATTGTCCAATGAAAAATATTATGTTAAAATGGTTATTAATCTGACTTCCAGATTTCAAAATGAAATCGAACAATTTCTTTCACATGCCAAAGAAGCTTGTATTATTGATACCAATCTTAAGCACCAATTGTTAGTTCATGATTCCTCTAATCAATATATTTACTTTTTACCAAAGATACACAAAAATCCCACACATCCCCGGGAAGACCCATTGTTTCAGGCAGGGGTTATATCACAGAACCCCTTTCACTTTTTCTGACTGACAAGCTAAAACCTCTTTTAACATCTATTCGTTCACGATTACGTGACACTACCAATTTTCTACAGATCATCAAGGATACACAACTGGATCCGGATTGGTGGATGTGCACTTTTGATGTAAGTGCACTATATACAAACATTCCTCATTCTGGTGGCTTAGAAGCTTTATCTTATTGGTTGGATGTTTCCGGATTATACTCATGTGAATGTAATGAATTTCTTTTGGATATGGCATCCTATGTTTTGAATAATAATGTTTTTTTCTATCAAGATGTCTGCTATTGGCAAACTAAGGGTACCGCCATGGGCTCATCCTTTGCACCTATTTATGCGGACCTTTTTATGGCTTATGTGGAGAGAGATTTGATTTATAACTCCGTACATAATATTTACTTAGAACATCTTGATATTTGGAGAAGATACCTTGATGATTGCTGGGCGGTATGGAGGGGTGAATTAGATGAGTTGTATGATTTCCTGGCATATCTCAACAACAATCAATGGGGTATTGAGTTTACTCTACATTATGATCATGACAACATCACTTTTCTTGATGTCTTGATCAACAGATTACCTGATGACACCTTAGGTACCAAAGTATACAGGAAACACCCGGAATATAACACCATTTTACATGCTTCCAGCTTTCATCCTCCACACATATCCAAAAACATTCCAAAGTCTCAGTTTATCAGACTGAAACAAATTTGCTCTGATGAAACATCCTACCATGAACAAAGTAATGATCTGACTAGCCGCTTCAGGACCAGGGGATACAAGATGGGTCATGTTTTTGATGCTATACACAAAGTTGGACATATGAATAGGGAAGATTTACTCACTTACAAATCTGATATTGTTTCAACTATTCATCCCATCAGATTCACTACCACTTATGGAATAAATTCTGATGCTCTTATCCAGAGTATTCATAGACATTGGAACCTTCTATTATACGATAATGAATTATCTTCAATTGTTCCCTCCAAATGTTTGTTCTCTTTTAGGAAAGGCAGAAATTTAGGCAGTACTTTTAGTCATTATAAACATTCACATGACATTGGAGGATTAGAACCTATACAAACTACCATTACTGGTACCATTCCTGTAGGATGTTATCCCTGTGGACACTGTATTAATTGCCCTAAAATATCCAAAACGAAGGAATTCACAAGCAGGAATTCCCCCATTGTATATGACATAACGTTCTTTGCGAATTGTAGTACTGATTGGCTAATTTATTTAGCAACATGTACATGTGGGGCTTTCTATATAGGCCAAACTTCTAGGCCACTCAGGCTTAGAATCTCTGAGCATACTAGTAACATTAAAAAAGGTAGATTAAATAATGCATTATATAAACATCAACTCACACATCCATCTGCTAATTTTCTTTTTACTGTCATTGATATTATTCGTGGTAAAAAATCTAACAAAACTGGTTGGCACTCTTTGTTAAATTCAAAAGAAAAAAAGTGGATTATCAAACTGGGTGGTCTTTTCCCACCAGGATTGAATGACAAATTTTAGGATTGACCAATCACAACTGTGTGGAGTGTATTTATATGACAGCTTTGATTTTGCTTGTGTTACACTGATGAAGGCTGTGTATGTGACACCAGCCGAAACCGGTCTGTGCAATTTTTTGCTGTCCTTTGGATTTATTTATTAAATTTCAGTCTTTTTACTGGGTCATGTCTTGCTGGCTTAATTTTTTCTGATCTGTAAAGATAAGCCTAGTCATTGCTTGCAAAAATCAGTTATTCATTCTTAAATGTTAAATGTGGATGATCAAAAATTGTTTTGGAGGTTTATCTAACATCAATTTACATTTACAGAAAACTGATAGATGATTACTTAACAGTAGGTCAAGTGCAGCCTGGTTCAGTGATGTTGTAGGGCCACTTAGCAACAATGAGCCAATGACAGATGAGATGCTAGTGCAACAATGAATTCCAGTATGCTTAGTAACCATTCACTGAATTTCATAGTCAGTTAAATAACCAAAAATAAGTTGTCTTATGGAGTTATTTCTATTTATCTCAGCTTTCCTTTTCACACCAGGAACCCTCTAGACTTCAATCTTAGTAAAAACAAAAAAAAAAGTATTTATTTATTTATTTATTTGTTAAGAAGCATAAGCTAATCACAAGTAGCTTTTGTCTGTTTATTATGTTGGTTAACCCGAATAATGAACAGGTACATATGGACCCATTTCAGCCACTGCTGGCCATACAAGAGACAAGTCCTAAAAAATACAATTGCACATAACCATTCGTGTATCTAATACATATAATATACATTAGATAAATCTAATTAACAGAACAGATCAATTAATGAGATCAAAATAATGAACTGTTAAATATATACCCTGGTATTTATTAACACCTATACTAAGGGTGTACTAAGTGTATACCATTCTGAGTGAACAAACAGCACAGACAAAACTCACACCTTCTTCCTCCTAATTTTAGTTTTTCTACTAATTTTCTCGTAGCTTTAAATACTGAGGGGGATTCATAAGGGTTACCACAAAGTGTAAATTACTTGTACACTTATTGTAATCTGAGTGACTAGAAAGTGCAAAAAATGTGGTAGGGATGTTCTTGAACACAGATCATGTACACTTAGTGTAGCTGTTGTTGCATCTGGCCTAAAGTGTCTTTATCTACATGGATCAAACCTACCGGGTTAAATTATTAATGTCTAGTTATGGAGTTTAAGTGAATGAGGGATGGGGAAACATTTACAAGCAAATCTATCTCTCAGCTGGGGAAACTGGAGGGGATTTATTATAAATTCCTTTATACATTTTTCATTCACCATGGTAAATTTATGAGATGCCAAAATTTGGAGATGTGGTTTGGTCTGGTTTCTGAAAGAAACACCAAAAATAAATCCGATATTTAGTTTAATTCTTTATGAATTCTCTTCTTTTTCTTTGTGTTGTGTTGTTATATGCAGCAAACCTCCATAATAAGACAGACTCTATGAATTTGAGCATGCTTTATATAATGTAAGATTGCATATGCAGCATTGAGGGAGACTTCCAGTGGTTATTCAGACAAAGCATATCATGATGTGGTTTTAGTGAACCAGACTCCATCTATCTGCCTTAGTACCCTTATGGGTGTCTTTTTAAGTAAAATATGCCTTGCTTTTGGAACTGCCAGAACAGTAACCAAATACAGTGCAATGTTTAGTCTAATTTTCTGCTGAAAATAGAGAATGACTTTGCTGTAGAACATTAGAATTATGAATTTGGAAGGTATAGTTTACTGCTTTGCTTTTGACAGGCTTGTTTTTGTTACATTTTCTCATGTGGCATATCAGAAAAGCATATAGTTTAAACTATGCCTCAAAAACCTTATACTGTATACTTTATACAAAGTGTACTGTATACTGTTTACAAAGGTCGCACTCAGTTTTGAAAAATATAATTGCTTCATTTTGGATAAAATCGTGTACTTTGCAATCATATAATGCCTGTAATATTCAAGGGTGCATCATTTTCCACTTTTTAGATTTCAAGTTGACTATTACAACCTTTCACTTTCTGCTCCATTATAAGGAAGCCAGTGTCTTGATTTTTCATTTAGTGTAGAAACCTTAGGAACTGTGAAGTGACTAAGCTTTAGTCATTGTACTGAAGTGTGTCTTACCTGGGATATGCCTTCTGTATCTAGAATCATGTTGATTGATCGACAGCTCTATTATTGAGTACTGATTGATTGAAAAAAACATCCAGAGCAACTTTTTGTGAAGCCTGGGGGCATATTTTCTGCAGGGGATCAACCCTCCCTGCACTCCCATGTGTGGGGGGACACTGTCACACCCCTGAACTTAAATTTACCTACTATTAGGTAATGCAACAGTGGAGCAAAAACATAACTCCATTGTTGGCAAATATTGTTTCTCTCAAATTTCCTTGATCAATTAGCACTCACTGAAAGTGCTGATGATCAACTGACATGCACTTCTGTATCCAAATGGGCTACACATTCCAAAGTGCAAGATTATTTCTCTGGGGTGGCATCATTAGATAGAATCTACTCATAGCATGCAAGACTAGCACTGATTTTAGAAGATCTTACAAACTGCATTGGGACTCAGCTTTCTGACAGAACTGACATCTCCTTATGTGAATCCTGACTCTTCAAAGATAAACTGAAATTTAGACAAAAACAGGGAATTGTGAAAGCTGCAGCTATGCACTTCAAGCATGCTTAGTAGGGAGGTAAAGGGCTTTGACCACTGCACTCTGTTGTAAGGACTGCACCTCCACAGCTTTGTTCTGACATCACTGTACCCCAGAGAAAGAGGGGGCACAAAGGCACTGCAACCTTAATATATATCCCCCTTCCTTTGCACTTGTTGTTCTGTAGTACTCAGGATTGCTGCTAAGGTCCTTGCACATTCAACAGATATTCCTGGAATAAAATTACATTTATGATAATGGGTTATTAAATGCTTGCATTAATAGTATTGAACATATTCAGATCACATAACGGTAACATGTAAAGCATTACTTAACTGCATGAGATTAGTGAAGGCAGACTGAATTTCTGTCCACCTAACTTGATGATACAGGTTATTAAAAGCATAAATCTCACCGTAATGGTTATTGAATATATTCCAATAACAGAATAGTAACAAGCATACTATTAACTGACAAACAAAAATATGAATGTAGGTAAATGAAATTTCCTTACACCACCCCGCATGTACCAGTCACCACTGTAACAGAGGAAAACATCTTCCTGGTATATCTTGTCTCTCATTGAACATAGTTTCATAGTTTAGTACTAGGCTATCTGCCCTAGGGCATTTGTAAGCCTAGCCATAGTGATGTGGCTTTCGCCACCCCATGAAATGGTACAAAAATGCACAGAGTAGATTTAGAATACTGTGCCTCTGTCTAGTAGTGACACAGTGAAGTTCCCCTTATATAATATAATTAGTTTACTGTGCCCCTGTCTAGCAGTGACACAGATGTGACCCCTGGGGTAAACTTACAATCTCCCATCCACTCATCAAGATTTCTCTTGAAGAGAGTCAGTGAGGGGCTCTGCCTAACATGAACTGGGATCTTGTTCCAGAGCATGGAAGCCTCTGGGTTATGAATCTATCCCTCCAGCATGTCCTATTCATACTTGTGCCGAGGTTTAAGTCTTTAGCTCTCGTGGTTCTGATGGATTTGGATTTTTTGAGGTGGAGCATGTCCATCAGTTCCTGATTGGACATGGCCTTATACGTCAGGCAGAGATCACCTCTGAGCAGGCGGTATGCTATTGAATAGAGCTGAGTTTCTTTAGTCTGGCAGAATAAGACTTATGTTGGAGACCCTTGATCCTCTTGGTGAGGTACTTTTGTGGTCTCTCCAGCTGTTGCAAATGCCGGGTGAGGTACATACCAAATGGGGCATTGTACTCAATCATAGGTCTGATGAGGGAGGAGTATAGGGGTACAATGACATCCTTGGATCTGGATGTGAATCCCTTCATGATAAGGTGTGCAAGGTAGAATGTTTTTCTAACCACTTTGGCAACGTGGGTGTCAAATGAGAGGTCGCTGTCGACTTGGTTCCCTAGGTCTCTGATTACTTTTTCCGTACTCAGTGGGTTGCTGTCTATGTGATAATTTGTGGGTACTTTGTTTTTCCCAAAGGGGATGACTATACATTTTTTGGCATTTAGTTTAAGGCCATGACTCCGGCACCAGTTGTCCGTTTCTGTGAGGCCTTTTAGTAGGATGTATGTGTCCGCTGGTGTATCGACTATGGCACCTAGTTTGCAGTAATCTGTGAACTTTGTCAGCCACAACTCTCCCATGTTTGCTTTAACATCTGAGAAATTAATGCCAAACAAGAGAGGCCCCAGGACAGATCCCTGTGGGACACCACTTGTGACTGGCTTTGAGTCTGACATTGCTCCAGCGATTTTAACTTTATGGGTTCTGCCCTTTAGCCAGTTTGCATCCCATCTAGTGACATAAGGGTTTATGTTTAAGCTGTTGAGCTTATCTATGATGCCTGAGTGGGGTATTGTGTCGAAGGCCTTAGCCAAGTCCAGGTAGGCTGTATGGACTGCTTTGCCCTCATCAATGGCTCTAGTGACTGTTTCGAAAAAGTCAACCAGGTTCAAAAGGCAGGATCTGCCCTTTACAAAGCCGAACTGGGTGGGGTCAAGTGTCTGTAGGTCCCCAATGTCTCTGTTTATGAGTTCCATAATGATTCTTTCCATAGCTTTGCAGACCAGGTTGGTTAAGCTTATGGGGTGGTAGTTCCCAGGGTCTGTAGAGGTACCCCTTTGTGGAGTGGTACCACTGTTGCTGTACGCCAGTGTTCAGGTACATATCCTGTAGTAAGGCTAAGGTTAAATAGCATTTTTATGTGCGGGTTTAGCTCCTCTTGGAGTTCACGTAGCACGCAACCCGGGATACCGTCAGGTCCCATTGATGCTGTATTTTTAGCTTTGCTGAGGGCGGCTCTCACTTGGACATCTGAGATGACAGGGAGATTACATTCAGCTGGGATAAGTATTTCTTCTTTTGGGGGTGAGGGAGGGGAGAAATTTGCACTGAACCTGTCAGCCAGAATGTTGGCAATATCTGTGGGTTCAGTGTATTTTTTGTTGTTTTGAACTAACTCTGAGCATATCTGAGGGTTTCCAGGTTTCTAACATAGCTGAAGAAGGCTTTGTGGTTATCTTTAGTGTCCTTAGCGATTTTTCTCTCAAAGCTGGCCTTGGATGTTTTTATGAGAGAACGTAGTTTTCTGCTAGTGTCGATCAGAGATGTCTTCCCTTTATGAGATTTTGCTCTGTCGTGCAGTAGCTTCCTTCTTTTGTTATACAATTTGTTAATAGCTGAGGTCCACCAGACAGGATGCTTTCTTTTGGTGGAGAGGGACTTGGATTTATTTGGGATTGCATGATCCATGCATTCTTGGAGATGTCCATAGAAAGCATTTGTGAAGGATTCAGCATTGTGGGATGTGGTATCCACTGGCCCAGTGGGCTTAAAGGATACCATCTCAGTCTTAAGAAGAGTGAAGTCTGCTTTTGAGAAGTTTTTCACTGTGGTCTTTTGTGCTGGAGGTGGAGGTGGGATATATATATCCAGGGTGATTAGTTTGTGGTCAGATCTCACTAGTGAGGGGTTTACCTCTGGTGTGGAGCATTTTGTCCCCATGTTTGTGATGATCAGGTCTAGTATATTATCTCCCCTAGTGGGAGAGGTGACTAGTTGTTCCAGTGCATTTGAATTTATGAATTCCAGGAACCTTTGGGCTAGGGTGTTAGGGCTAGAATAATGTACCCAATCTATGTTAGGGTAGTTGAAATCTCCCAGTATGATGGTATTTTGTGATACATTCATATCCTCCAATGTCTTCAGGAAGGCTGAGTGGGGTTCCTGAGATTGGGAGGGTGGTCTGTAACATGCTACCAGTTGTATAGCAGTTTTGCCTATGGTTAGTTGCACCTGCATGGTCTCCGATGCTTCATGTGTTGCTACTAACCTGGAGGTGTGGGTGTCCTTAATGAATATGGACACTCCCCTCCCTTTGTGGTTCGGCCCGGGTTTTGGGGCCAAAAAGCATGATACGAGATATAGCCTGGTAGCGCTGGGGTGCTCTCAGGAGCCTTGAACCAGGTTTCAGTTACTGCACAGACGTCGATGTTCTCCATACTGAAGAGTGCATCGAGTGCCTGCATCTTGAGATTTAGACTTCTGGTGTTGAGCAGCATTACCCTTAGTTTTTTTCCATTTTTGTTTTCTATGGTGGTGGGTTTGTCTTTTGAGCCTTGCCTAAAAAGGCACTATGGGGGTGACAAGAGCCTTAGCCAATATCTGAAAGCCCAGTGGTGACAGGTGCAAGCCGCGGCCTCATGGCGGCAGCTGGTTTGTCCAACATGTCATCCCAGGCAGACAGACATTGGATTCCCTTAGAATGACACCAGTACATGAGCCAATTATTAAAGCTGATCATCTTGTCTTTGTATTGTGGCATCATTCTTGGTGAGAGCAAGATGCTGCTCATGGTCAGGGTCATACCAGCCTCGCCTACATAATCAGCCAGCTCCTCTATGTATCTTTCATGTAGTCCAGGGAGGAACGCTCCTCAGGTCATTCACGTTTCACAGCATGGACAATGATGGAGTCATACTTTGTAATCCTTGCTTTGGAAGTGACCTGGAGGCGTGTGTTATGTGGCTTAGATCCTAGCTCCCTGATAGGCAGCTCACAGTCAGCCTCTCTCCTTGTTCAGCCTGGTAAGCCTGGACATCAGTGTGTCTGACTATAGAGTCACCTATTACTAGTGTGGCATCAGGCATGGTGCATTTGGCCTTAAGGGCTGTGATTGATTGATTGGACACACTGATTTATTGGAAGTATGTGTTGTATGTGTTTTGTTTTGAGGTGGTGGATTTTTGGATGTCTGCTTTGGGGAGCCTCTGTTGTTTTTGGTAAGTTTTTATTAGAGCCTCCAAGTATGTCTTTGTGTTTTTATGCTATGTTTGGTTTGCAGTTGTGGTAGGTCTAAGTGAGACTGGGTTGTTGTGTGTGTGGTTACCATCTCCTCCTGTCTGGTCATGCCAGCCCTGAGTTGAGAGAGTTCAGCCTCCAGTTTGGCTATATAGTTGCATCTCTCACATGTATTTGTGTTTGTTGGGAGGTTGATAGAGTTGTCTGTGTACATGAGACAATTGTAGCATTGTCTCAAGATACCCAGATTAACCAGCTGAACTGGAGAGGACACCAGTAATCTATCACTCGACATGCTAGAACAGTATAAGGGAGTGCTGTGCCTTTAAGGGAAGTGGTTATTCATAGGGGTGGTAGGTGGATGTAGTGCTTACTTAGTACTGCATCCACCTACCACATGACAAACAATGTTCCGTTGTTGTTATAGTCTTGTCCCATCTTTATTACTGTGATTGCAGAAGAGAAACAAGAAGCAGCAAACCCCCGTATACCAATCCATATTGAAGTCAGATCACAGATCAATAACAATAAACTGTACTCTACGTTGTTTAATGGAATTCTAACTACCTGACCCCAAAACGTATCCTGGCTCTCTGCACACTTGACTCAGAGTCACTGGGGAATTAGTAACTGATACAGCCCTGTTCACTTGGCCTGGATGGACAAATGATCCACAGTTCTGGTTGATCATACATATATCAGCATAGCCCTGCTCCTTCAGAATTACAGAGTAGAGAGCTTTGTGATATACACAGCGGTGCATTGCCCACTGACTTTATAGTGATATAAAGTCTTTGTTTGGGGATTGGAGATATATCTGGGATTGGGCAGTGGTAGAATTGACTTGATATTATGGATTCTCTGATGTATCTTAAAAAAGAAAATGTTTTTTAAAGACAGCGTGTAATTAATAGTGTCTTGGCTACTAAATGTGAATGTGTGGCATCCCTTATTATTCCATGCCTGCATATCCCGAGGGATCAGTAGACCCCCAGTAAATTCTAATCCTTATTGGTACACTATGATCTCAATAGCTCTTTTTGGATTGGGCCTCTAGAAACCACAGAATACTCTGCTTTTTATTAATTTGTCAAAATAAGAGAGTTCCAGGCCACCAGTAGAGTCAATAAACTTTTATACAAATCAACGGATGAGCCCAGTCAAGCCTTCATACAAGACTTCTTTCAGATAAAACCACACCGTCAAATACCCATTAATTTTCACTTTATATAATGATCTTAATTTCACTGTTAATTAAGATTTAAAGCACCTCACATTCAAAGATAAGCTAATTTTAAAATGTTATAAAATTCATATACAAATTATATATCAAAAACACTCTATTACAACAATACATGAAAAATCAAATAAGTAATGTTTGTAATTATAAATAAATGTTTGTACCCCTTACATAAAATCTGTTTAATTGTGTACTGAGTAAGTCAAACTCTGACTGCTTTAGCTGTCAGTACTGGTTTGATACTCACATATTCGTTAACACCAGGGGGAATGTTAGCCTTCAACCTCAATTGCCATTTCATTTCCATATTCAATAATATGTTTTTCGTATCCCCACCCCTAATGTTGTGCTTAACAACATAAATAATCCAGAATTTGAAACCATTAAACAATGGACAGGAAACTGAATCTTTGAACAAGGCACTAGTGTCTTTCCCAGTCCTTATATCATAGGAGTGCTCATACATTCTATGTTTTAAAGCTCTTTCAGTTTTTCCTATATAGAATGCAGAGCACTGCACACATACTGCCAAATAAACTAACATCTTTATGTTGCACCACCTGGCCAAAATTTAATCACACCATTGAGTCCATTGTTCAAATTCTATACTCCCTCCTTGTAAATGTAAAAATTTAACATTTTATTGCCAAAATCCTACCACACAAGAACTGGTGGCTTTTAATTTTAACATTTTTCTCCACCCTTTCAAACATCCTTTTAAAATGTATTCCTGTCTCTGAAAATGAAGTTATTTAGTTCCCAGCCCTCATACAGATCTTTATTAGTCTTAATGCTCCAATTGGCTCTTAGTATTTGGGTAGTTGTGTGAACATAATTAGTTTATTGTGCCCCTGTCTAGCAGCGACACAGATGTGACCCCCTGGGGTAAACTTACAATCTCCCATCCACTCATCAAGATTTCTCTTGAAGAGAGGGGCTCTGCCTAACATGAACTGGGATCTTGTTCCAGAGTGTGGGAAGCCTCTGGGTTATGAATCTATCCCTCCAGCATGTCCTATTCATACTTGTGCCGAGGTTTAAGTCTTTAGCTCTCGTGGTTCTGATGGATTTGGATTTTTTGAGGTGGAGCATGTCCATCAGTTCCTGATTGGACATGGCCTTATACGTCAGGCAGAGATCACCTCTGAGCAGGCGGTATGCTATTGAATAGAGCTGGAGTTTCTTTAGTCTGGCAGAATAAGACTTATGTTGGAGACCCTTGATCCTCTTGGTGAGGTACTTTTGTGGTCTCTCCAGCTGTTGCAAATGCCGGGTGAGGTACATACCAAATGGGGCATTGTACTCAATCATAGGTCTGATGAGGGAGGAGTATAGGGGTACAATGACATCCTTGGATCTGGATGTGAATCCCTTCATGATAAGGTGTGCAAGGTAGAATGTTTTTCTAACCACTTTGGCAACGTGGGTGTCAAATGAGAGGTCGCTGTCGACTTGGTTCCCTAGGTCTCTGATTACTTTTTCCGTACTCAGTGGGTTGCTGTCTATGTGATAATTTGTGGGTACTTTGTTTTTCCCAAAGGGGATGACTATACATTTTTTGGCATTTAGTTTAAGGCCATGACTCCGGCACCAGTTGTCCGTTTCTGTGAGGCCTTTTAGTAGGATGTATGTGTCCGCTGGTGTATCGACTATGGCACCTAGTTTGCAGTCATCTGTGAACTTTGTCGGCCACAACTCTCCCATGTTTGCTTTAACATCTGAGAAATTAATGCCAAACAAGAGAGGCCCCAGGACAGATCCCTGTGGGGCACCACTTGTGACTGGCTTTGAGTCTGACATTGCTCCAGCGATTTTAACTTTAAGGGTTCTGCCCTTTAGCCAGTTTGCATCCCATCTAGTGACATAAGGGTTTATGTTTAAGCTGTTGAGCTTATCTATGATGCCTGAGTGGGGTATTGTGTCGAAGGCCTTAGCCAAGTCCAGGTAGGCTGTATGGACTGCTTTGCCCTCATCAATGGCTCTAGTGACTGTTTCGAAAAAGTCAACCAGGTTCAAAAGGCAGGATCTGCCCTTTACAAAGCCGAACTGGGTGGGGTCAAGTGTCTGTAGGTCCCCAATGTCTCTGTTTATGAGTTCCATAATGATTCTTTCCATAGCTTTGCAGACCAGGTTGGTTAAGCTTATGGGACGGTAGTTCCCAGGGTCTGTAGAGGTACCCCCTTTGTGGAGTGGGACCACTGTTGCTATACGCCAGTGTTCAGGTACATATCCTGTAGTAAGGCTAAGGGTAAATAGCATTTTTATGCGAGGGTTTAGCTCCTCTTGGAGTTCATGTAGCACGCAACCCGGGATACCGTCAGGTCCCATTGATGCTGTATTTTTAGCTTTGCTGAGGGCGGCCCTCACTTGGACATCTGAGATGACAGGGAGATTACATTCAGCTGGGATAAGTATTTCTTCTTTTGGGGGTGAGGAGGGAGAAATTTGCACTGAACCTGTCAGCCAGAATGTTGGCAATATCTGTGGGTTCAGTGTATTTTTTGTTGTTTTGAACTAACTCTGAGCATATCTGAGGGTTTCCGCCCAGGTTTCTAACATAGCTGAAGAAGGCTTTGTGGTTATCTTTAGTGTCCTTAGCGATTTTTCTCTCAAAGCTGGCCTTGGATGTTTTTATGAGAGAACGTAGTTTTCTGCTAGTGTCGATCAGAGATGTCTTCCCTTTATGAGATTTTGCTCTGTCGTGCAGTAGCTTCCTTCTTTTGTTATACAATTTGTTAATAGCTGAGGTCCACCAGACAGGATGCTTTCTTTTGGTGGAGAGGGACTTGGATTTATTTGGGATTGCATGATCCATGCATTCTTGGAGATGTCCATAGAAAGCATTTTTGAAGGATTCAGCATTGTGGGATGTGGTATCCACTGGCCCAGTGGGCTTAAAGGATACCATCTCAGTCTTAAGAAGAGTGAAGTCTGCTTTTGAGAAGTTTTTCACTGTGGTCTTTTGTGCTGGAGGTGGAGGTGGTATATATATATCCAGGGTGATTAGTTTGTGGTCAGATCTCACTAGTGAGGGGTTTACCTCTGGTGTGGAGCATTTTGTCCCCATGTTTGTGATGATCAGGTCTAGTATATTATCTCCCCTAGTGGGAGAGGTGACTAGTTGTTCCAGTGCATTTGAATTTATGAATTCCAGGAACCTTTGGGCTAGGGTGTTAGGGCTAGAATAATGTACCCTATCTATGTTAGGGTAGTTGAAATCTCCCAGTATGATGGTATTTTGTGATACATTCATATCCTCCAATGTCTTCAGGAAGGCTGAGTGGGGTTCCTGAGATTGGGAGGGTGGTCTGTAACATGCTACCAGTTGTATAGCAGTTTTGCCTATGGTTAGTTGCACCTGCATGGTCTCCGATGCTTCATGTGTTGCTACTAACCTGGAGGTGTGGGTGTCCTTAATGAATATGGACACTCCCCTCCCTTTGTGGTTCGGCCTGGGTTTTGGGGCCAAAAAGCATGATACGAGATATAGCCTGGTAGCACTGGGGTGCTCTCAGGAGCCTTGAACCAGGTTTCAGTTACTGCACAGACGTCGATGTTCTCCATACTGAAGAGTGCATCACAGTTGTAGAACAAAATACAGTAAAAAACTTTCAAGGGGCCTGTGTCACGGAGTTCAATATGTTCACTGACTTCTTTACCCAAATACTAAGAGCCAATTGGAGCATGCTTAAGACTAATAAAGATCTGTATGAGGCTGCAGGAACTAAACCCAACTTCATTTTCAAGACAGGAATACATTTTAAAAGGATGTTTGAAAGGGTGGAGAAAAATGTTAAAATTAAAAAAGCCACCAGTTCTTGTGGTAGGTGCAGCCAATATTCGTACATTTACAAGGAGGAGAGTATAAATTTGAACAATGGACTCAATAGTGTAGTTAAATTTTGTAGTGGTAATTGCAACACAAAGATGTTAGTTTATTTGGCAGTATGTGTGCAGTACTCTGCATTCTATATAGGAAAAACCGAAAGAGCTTTGAAAGATAGAATGTATGAGCACTCCTATGATATAAGGACTGGGAAAGACACTAGTGCCTTGTTCAAACATTCAGTTTCCTGTCCATTGTTTAGTGGTTTCAAATACGGCATCATTGATGTTGTTAAGAACATTAGGGGTGGGGATACGAAAAACATATTATTGAATATGGAACTGAAATGGCAATTGAGGTTGAAGGCTAATATTCCCCCTGGTCTTAATGAATATGTGAGTATCAAACCAGTACTGACAGCTAAAGCAGTCAGAGTTTGATTTACTCAGTACACAATTAAACAGATTTTATGTAAGGGGTACAAACATTTATTCATAATTACAAACATTACTTATTTGATTTTTCATGTATTGTTGTAATAGAGTGTTTTTGATATATAATTTGTATATGAATTTTATAACATTTTAAAATTAGCTTATCTTTGAATGTGGTGCTTTAAATCTTAATTAACAGTAATTAACATCATTATATAAAGTAAGTGTAGCATCGGTGTAGTTTTATCTGAAGAAGTCTTGCATGAAGACGAAAGCACTCATCCGTTGATTTGTATAAAAGTTTATTGACTCTACTGGTGGCCTGGAACTCTCTTATTTTGATTTTTTGTGGTTTCTGTGCATTATTGTGAGTTTCAGTTTTTATTAATTTGTGTCTGACGGCTTTGTGAGTAGAATCCACTAGACACCAGACTATGTTGTTACTGGACATAGGAGAATTAAAACATTTTTGGAAATGTTGCTTCTTATTATTACTTTGGGATAAGAATGGCTTTTTGTGGGAATTGTTCATAACAGTGCTTTTGTGTCTGTTAGACAAATGAAGATCGTTATCAAAATTTCTGTGAAATATCTTGTACCAAGTCTTGCTATTACTGACGTTTTCATAAAATGGGCCATGCTCAATTGTGCAGCTGTAGGTGTCAGAATGCAGAATTACTGGCATTGCTGCTTAAGAGGTCATATGCAAATCAGTTCTCTCTACATAGCATACCTAATTTCCTCTGGTTTAGATCTCTTTGTGGTACTTCAAGACTTTTCCCCACCTGTTATCAAATGTTATTCGCAAAAAAGTGACGCAGGTAGTAATATCCAACAAAGTGGATATTATTAGAGAAATAACAGACCACCCAGTGGTGTTATTTCCCTCATAAAACCCATCCAAGGAGGGAATTGTTGTAATCATTTTCCATTATTTTAAACTTTTTGATAGTTTTGATGGAAGATAGTTCCTCCTCCTAATGTTTCAGACTTGATGTAGCATATATAATTGCTGTTGAATAAAATATTTTACACCCAAAGAATAAGTAATATAAGTGTCAAACACACACACACACACACACACACACACACACACACACACACACACACACACACACACACACACACACACACAACACACACACACAACACACACACATATACACACACACATGCAAACACATACACACCAAGCAATTACGTCTACTTTTTTAACTGAGTACACTTCAGATACCTTATTGTTTTGAAATGAATGCAAAATTCATAGAGTGTGAGGCAATGCAACCCTCAATGCTTCTCAGCTGTCGCCAGATGTTAAGTTGTCAATCTCGCCTTCATTCTTGCTGGATGGGTTCGGAGCCGATCCTCGGCTCCGACTCGGCACTTGCTAAGCTCGAGAGCTAATTTTACCAGCTCGAGGCAACCCTATATCCCATGATGCAAGGCGGAGACTATCCAGATCTCGTTTGTCGCTTCACTAACGAGGTGCCTTCTTTTACCAGCTCTAGGTAAGTGAGCAGTTTTTCAGACTTTTCGTCTACCCCCCTTTAAATTTATATATATATTTGTGTTTTATTAACTAACGACTTACTTTAGCCCTATTCCCATCAGTGTTCCCTTTTTTTCGAGTAATTTATTCCCTTTTCCCTAGTTAGGCCTTAGGCCTTCCCCTCCCTAAATTTTTTCCTGTCAGGGATTGTTTGTGTATGACTGTGTGTTATCCCTGTTTATTATATTTGTTGGACTGAGTGTTTTTGTGTGTGTGTGTTACTATTGTGTTTCCTCGACAGTCATGTCGAAGGACACTAAGGTCTCAGGCTTCAAGAAGTGTGACTCGTGCTGTCAGAAGATGTCTCTGACAGATGGTCACAAATCTTGTGTTTATTGCCTGGGACCTTCGCACCTGCAGGACTCTTGTGCTATCTGTCATGCTTTCAGCCCAAGAGTCCTGCAGGAGCAAAAAAATAAGCTGATATTAAGGGGCTTATTAAAGCCCGAGAGCTCCCCGACTAAGTCGGTGCCGGGGAAGCCCTCGAAACCTGTTAAGCCTTCGGCAAAGACTTCCAAGCCGTCGGCTTCAGGTTCATCCTCACCAGGTTCGAGATTGGCTCCGGCCGGAGCCGATCCTTCCATACCAGTCTCAGTATCGGCTCCATTCGGCACCGATACTGTCAAATCCAGACACTCAGTGTCGGCTCCGGCTGGAGCTGACGTATCTTTGGCTCCATTGGCTCCATTGATCTCAAAAAAGAGATCTCGATCCCCTTCAGTGGAATCTATACATTCGGCTCTGAGATCACCCTTGCTCTCGGAGCGGAGCCATCAGAGCCGTTCTTCTCAGTCATCCAGGCTGTCTGATCATGACCTCGAGAGAGTGGTGAGTAGACTATTAAAGTCTCAGGCATTGGCCCAAATACTCCATAGCCCATCTCAACAGATGGTAGCTATTTCACATCCACCAAACATTCCTCCTTCAACTCTCTTACAGAGCTCGGAGCTGAAGCTCCTCGGAACCGGCACCGTTGTGACTTCGGAGCCGATACCACCCCTTTCGGCTCCATTGTCCTCGGCTCCGATTTCCTCCTTGAGACCTTCATTGGAGGGATCCGGGTGTCTGGTCTCTCTCGACGGCTCCGAGGGGGCAAGTGGCATCGGACCCTTGTCCGACCCCGTTCTCCCTCTCGGAGCTTTGGCGTTGGTGAGCTCGGCCTCGACATCTGCCTTGGAGCCTTCCCTCTCGGTGAGGCCTGGGCTTCCTATCTCTTCAGAGCGGGAACTTTCTGGTCTCTCTGACGGGGGAGCCTTCGAGGTGATGAGGAGTGTACTAGCCACTGGGCTTAGTCAACGGACAGTTCCATCAGCTCCTCCCACTACAGTGCCTGCTGATGTCTCTTCCCACTCTCTTGCTCCCGGACCCAGAGATCCAACACCTCAGGTTTCCCCATTGGGAATATCTTCCTCTTCCGAGGCTTCTCCTGATCCGTCAGGAGAACCCCCGTGTAAGAGGACATGTAAGAGGAAACATCTAGACTCTCCTGAGTCTACTACATCAGATACTGACTTGGATGAGTTGGAGGGATCCCCAAGGTCCTCCTCTGAGGATGTCTCATTTTCAGACATCCTTGAAATCCTTAAGCAGAGGGGGAACTGGCCCTCCCTTAATCCTTCTGAGGATGAGTCAGTATACCTGGAGGCGTTCGGATCTTGACCCTCCACCTCCTGGGTGTCTCCGCCTTTCGACCCTCTCATGGAGGTAGTGGCTCTGAAGGCGTGGATGGCTCCGGATTCGGTGGAACCTATCCCTAGGAGGCCTTCAAAATTTATTACGGCCCCACAAGATAGACAATATTTAACAAAGGGTATCCCAGTTGATGCCATGGTGGTGGCTGCTGCCACCAAGAAGGAATTAGCTGATCCTTCAGTACCTGTCCATCCTCCTAACAAGGATTCTAGGACTATGGACAGGTATGATAAGTGGATTTTTTCTTCAGTGACTTTTGCCATGAGATCGCTGAACTACTTATGCCACTTCACCCGCCTTCAAAGAGATGTTCTTAAAGAGTTGGGAGAAGTTTTACAGGATCCGTCAGCTGCTGGGTCTCAGGATAAGATTAGCTCATAGCTAGGAATCCTTAACTCCATTGCTAACTCCTCCATGCGGCTCATTTCTTATGCAGCCGATGGAGCGAGTAGGGCCGCAGGCACAGGAGTGGCTTTAAGGCGTCAGTCCTGGATCCGGCTTTGTAATTTTGAAGACCCCTTCAAGGCGTCCTTCACAAACTCCCCCTTTGATGGCTCGACCTTGTTCGGACCTCAAGTGAAAGACACTTTGACTAGATGCGAACAAGATGGAAGACTCTTTCTGCCGTAGGAGTCCTTTTCTCCACCCCTTCTAGACCTTACCCCAAAGGACAGAAGGGAGGGAAAATGTGGTTCCGCAAATCTCAAGGAGTCACGCCTGATGCATGAAGTCAGTTTACCCCCAGAGGCAGAGGGGGTAACAATAATAGACGCCGCCCTAGGGGCAGAGGTGGTCCGCAGAATCAGGGTAGCAGAGAGCCTCTTTCTGACAAACCCTTCCAGCATCCCTGAGATGTTGCCCGATTGTCCGCCTTCGGAGGCAGTCGGGGGAAAATTATCGCTGTACCCAATAGCCTGGCTTTCCCTTTCTCAAGACAAATGGGTACAGTCAATTATATCCGAGGGTTACAAAATTCCCTTTATTTAAACCCCAGTTCAACAAAATGGAACCCTTCCAGACATTCCACCCTGTCTAAGGGAACTAGCAGTACTAGAAATATCAAAACTGCTAGTAAAAAGAGCCATCCAGCCAGTCCCAGTGGACCAAATAGGATCCGAAATCTACTCAAGGTTCTTTTTAGTTCCAAAAAAGACAGGGGACTGGAGACCAATATTAGATCTGAGCAAACTCAACAAGTTTGTAAAGAAATCAAGATTCCGGATGGTCACGCTTCAGTCCATTCTGTCCTTTCTGGGCAAGGACAATTGGATGTGCTCGATAGATCTTCAGGATGCGTACTATCACATAAAAATTCACAGACGCTGCAGAAGATTTCTCCACTTTCGGCTGGGGACCAGTCACTTCCAGTTCAGAGCCCTGCCCTTTGGACTCACTACAGCCCCCAGAGTGTTCACCAAATGCATGGCAGTGGTTACGGCTCACCTGAGACATCAAGGATTCCAGGTGTTTCCATATCTAGATGACTGGCTCCTCACTGCCACCACCAGGCATCAGCTTCTCCAAGTCATAAATTACACCATTCACACTTGCAGAGGGCTAGGAATTTCTATAAATTTCGAAAAATCTGCCTTGTCGCCTTGTCAATCTATTACTTTTATAGGCGCAAGATTGGACACCGTACAACTTTCAGCAAAGTTAACAGACCAAAGGATCTTGGACATTCAAAGACACATCCAGGTGATTCTTCTCAGCAACAAAATTCAGGCCAGATTTGCTCTGAAGGTACTGGGTCTTATGGCGGCCGCCATAACACTTCTTCCCCTCGCCCGCTTTTACATGCGTCTTCTACAGTGGATGCTATTCACCCAATGGTCTTTTCAACAACTTCCCATGTGTCACGAGATCATAGTAACTCCAACTTGCAAAAGACATCTGACTTGGTGGATATCGTCCCCTCAAATCCATCAAGGCAGACCATTTGTTCCTCTTGCCCCGGTTGCCACGGTTACATCGGACGCCTCCCTGATCGGGTGGGGGGGCATTATCAGGGCAGAATGGTCCATGGCACTTGGCAACCTTTCTAGTACCATCTGCACATAAATGTTCTGGAGATGAGAGCAGTGCTTTTAATGTTGCAAGCCCTCAACGACTCTCTTCCCCTGGGAACTATTGCAGTCCAAATGGACAATATGTCCGTAGTGTGGTATATAAACAAACAGGGTGGAACCAAGTCCTATCCACTGTGTCGAGAGGCTCTCAGACTTTGGCAATGGGCAATATCCTCTCATCGGTTTCTGATAGCAACGCACATCCCCGGGAAATCCAACATCATAGCGGACAGATTGAGCAGAGCTATTCTCATGCCTCACGAGTGGTCTCTCAAACAGTCAGTGACGGAAGAGATTTTTCAGAAGTGGGGCCTTCCTTGCTGCGACCTTTTCGCTACACCTCAAAACAGCAAATGCCCAGACTTCTTCTCTCTCTTCCCCCTTCCAGGCCATCCCCCAGAGGCTCTAACCCAAGATTGGCCCGGGGACTTCTTTATGCCTTTCCCCTTTTCGCTGATACCTCAGCTAATTCAGAAAGCAACCGCCTTGAGAGCCAAGTTGATTCTCATTGCCCCTTATTGGCCTTGACAGATATGGTTTCCGTTCCTACATCATTACCTCTTGGTACAGCCATGGCATCTGGACCCGGTTCCAGATCTTCTGACCCACCAGTCGGGTCAACTGCACCAATCCATACCTTCTCTCAACCTCACTGCTTGGTTGCTCCACTTCCATCCTTAGCCAGGCTTCCTATGATTTCTAATCCTGTGCGGGATATCATAGTAGCTTCCTAAAATCTTCTACCAGAAAGATTTACACTAGTAAATGGTGACGTTTCTCTTTCTGGGCAAAGCTAGGAACATAGACCCCTATACTGCTCCAATTCATTCGGTATTGGACTTCCTAGCTGACATTTTTCATTCAGGATCCTCTTCTTCCACAGTGAAAGTTCAACTGGCAGCCATTTCAAATTTTCATATAGGCTTTTTGGACCACAACATTATGTCACATAAACTTTGCAAGGCATTCCTTCGAGGTATCTTTTTATTGAAACCTCCGATTAGAGACCCCCCACCACAGTGGGATCTAAATTTAATTTTAACATCCTTGATTCTTCCCCCGTTCGAACCTGCAGCTGCCTGTTCTTTGAAATTGCTTTCTTGGAAGACACTTTTTCTAGTTGCCATTACTTCTGCCAGGAGAGTATCTGAGCTTCATGCTCTCTGTATTCGCCCTCCCTATCTAATATTCCACAAAGACAGGGTATCTCTAAGGACAAATCCGTCTTTCTTACCAAAGGTGGCATCGCAGATGAACCTAAATCAATTCATTGATCTTCCGGTATTTTTCCCGAATTATTCTGATAGAGCGGAACAAAAGTTACATTATCTCGATGTTCACCGCCAGCTCAGATATTATCTGGACAAGACTAAAATTTTTAGGAAATCTGATCAACTATTTCTATCCTATGCAGAGAACAGGAAAGGCCTTCCAGTTTCTAAGGTAACTTTATCTAGATGGCTGTCTTCTGTGATCACTTACATTTATCAGCTCAGAGGCAAAGAGTTGATTTCTAACCCAAAAGCCCATTCTACCAGAGCACTAGCTACATCTACAGCTTTTCAAGCTAGACTTCCAATAGACACTATTTGTGCAGCAGCCACATGGGCCTCTCCTCATACCTTTGTTTCACATTACAAATTAGATTTGGCCTCCAGAGACAGAGCGAATTTTGGTTCCACCGTTCTCAAGAGTCTGTTCCATTGAGCCACCCAGGATAGAGGTGCTAGGGACGCGGTCCCATCCAGCAAGAATGAAGGCGAGATTGACAACTTAACATTTAGAAGTTATGTACCTACCATAACGTTCCATGTT
>NC_056745.1:874096144-874101144 GCF_019279795.1 Protopterus annectens | reverse complement strand
CATTTGACATTTTGCTCAATTATGAGATTTTATATATATATATATATATATATATATATATATATATATATATATATATATATATATATATATGTGTGTATATAGATAGATTGATGCACACATACACAAACACACATACAGACAAAACTAATGATCCAAACCATGGTCATTTAATTTTTTTTTCTAAACCTCCCTTTATTCTGACTTTTCAGGAGTTTAGTCCCTTTTAACCTGAGAGTTTGTTATATTAACTATGGGTAGTACAAGGTGAACCATCTGCATGTTGGCTTTAGGTGCCCTTTCCCCATGAAATATGGTGGTTGGAAAAATAGCTAACTGCTCAGTAAGTGGCATGTAACCTATATATGGGGAGCTGACTCCCAAGAATTTACATTACAGTGAGCTTGATGACTGTTTCAAAAGAGGATGCATGTTGGCATAAAGAAAATAATGGCCTTTAACTTAGGAATGTGCAAGTAACCAGTAGAGCATGTGGGCAGACTGGATCCACTGTGTTCATATGACAAGCATTTGCAGTCCTTTTCACATGAATATGCTCACAAGATTCTTTCAAGGTTCAACCAGAACTTCAGTTGAGCAATGACAAGTCTGTTTTTCAATGCAGCAGAGTCATCAGTTGCAAGACCTACACCCAGGCCATTGGTAACGAGTGCTTTCACCACAGACTGGAGTCAACATGTACTTTATCCCTTTGCTCCATGTTCTGTCATCTAGCAAGCCTCATTAAAGGCAGAGGGGAAAAAAGTAAATCTAATCCAGTACTTCCCTTCTAGTCAGGGAAGCTTTGGTTTCTCCGTCGTGGCATATTGCTCATAGCCAAATTCCTCATCTTCTGCTTTATAGTTTACTTATATAGAAGCATGGTAAATTTCACAGCACAGTTTAAGGACTTAGGTTGAAAGACTGGTGAATTTACAGCACATTTCTCATTATAACTTATCCGCAAAAAATGACCATCTGTGTTACAGTTACTCAAGAAGCTGAATGCCGAAAAATCTAAATAGAAAAAAAATGACAATGGGGGGTTCGTAAAGGCTACTGTAAGATGTACCTAGTGTGTACACCTCACGTTAACTTTTTTGAATTCATTGTCAGCACAAAGATGTGCAGCACCATGTTGGGCTTTACCTGTGGCCATGCTACATGCTGATAAGGCAGTTTGGGGATGAAGCATATGGTAATTAGTCAGAACTTTCTGAAGAAAGACATCTAGGCAGTGAGTGATTCATAGAATTGCTCTGACATAAATTAGCATGGCTGCTCCTTTCACTTTGTAGTAGTGAACATCTCCAAAAAAATGTGTTCATGCATCGTGGTACAAGTATGTGCTGAGGAGATTAGTGGTAAGACAGGGTTAAGCTGTGTTTGTATGACTGTACGCAAGGGTCTGCATATGTGAGTGAATGTGTGAGTGTCTGTCTGCCTGTATGTGTTTGTGTGGTTGTGAAGGTTGGATTGGATGTCATACTTCCACACACACCTAGAGTAGAGAGCAGAGTCTGCAATATTGGGTGGAAGAAAGTTGTAGCCATCAGGGAAAACTCTAAACTCATTCCTGAGTGTCACATAAAAACTATGGGGATCAGGTGGGGTAGGGGATGCTGGGCACTGGAGAAAACTCTAAACTCATGCCTGGATGGCACTTAAACACTAGGGGGCACACTAGACATTAGGGATCCTAGCTATGGTGTGCCTTAAAGGCACACATTGGAAAAAAAATGTGCAGGGTCCCACTAGACACTAGGGTAAATTACCACTGTAAAAGGTACTAAGCCAGCCTCGGCACCACTACTTTATACCAGAGGTTTATTTTACCAACATTTAAATAAAAAAGGGGGAAAAGATTTGAACTGCGCACCCATGTAACAAAAGATCCCTACAGTAGGCCACTGCACTTATTGAGAAGGCTAGTGTAGTTGGTGTTTGTTTAAAATATATGTAGGGTCTTTGACATTATGCAATACCTGCAGTATGTTGTGATATATGAGAGAAAGGAGGGGGAAATGTCAGGTTTACCTGTGAACCTCTTAAACAGTGTGTGCCCCAACATGCCTTTACTTTTAGATATGAAGTGTGAAACATGAGTATCAGACATTAGGGGCTGACTGTAATCATCCATGAGTGAAATAGAGACATTCTGGACAGTCTGACAACAGGGACAGGTATGAGATATATGGTGTGTATGCATGTGTGTGTCAATTTGTGCTAGGGTGTGTGGGAAATTGAGTTAGAGGGATGGATGCCTGCGCTCACATGAAGCAGCCACCACAGTTAACTACCGTGTGAAGTAATGATTTGCACTTTGAGGTAGAAGACAGCAATTCAGAGCCATGCAAATTAGCTGATGGAATATCAAAGTTCACTTAGGACTGCACCACTCCTGACTGTGATAGAACAGCAAGCTTCACTAAGGAATTCTACAGCCATTTCGAAAAAATGCATACAGCTACCAGTCCCTGCCAAAACCAAGTATTACATGAAATTAAAACCAAACCACCTCAGTGGTTCACAAACATAAATAAAATCTACAGCAAAAGAAATAAAATCTTTAAATTATTTAGCAGATTTAAAACCCATCTTCTCAGGAAAATATCAAAGCATCCCAAAAAACTAAAACACACTGTCAGGTCCACTAAAGGAGTTCATGTACTTAGGCTGGATTTTTAAAGCCAATGATAATGATAAATATTTCTTTAGCTATGTTAGAAAACAAGACACAATATCTGACATTGCTACTTAATCATAACAGCACCTCCTATTCTGAATAGATTATCGATGTCTTGTATACAAATTTTGCCAGCTTCACCTCAAGACTTCACTTCAAAGCCCTGCAGTACTTGAATCATTTGCTCCCCCAATTATCTCTGAAAATCATTTACTGAAAGTGCTAACTATGATCAAAAATACTTCTTCTATGTCACCCAAATATATATCTGTTTGCTTAATTAATAGTATTAAACGTGCCCCTGCAGATATGCAACTTAAACTGTATAATCTTTAGCTACTGTCTTTGTTTCTGGGGGCATTGCAGTGATAATGTTCCAGCATAAGAGTGGCCCTACAACTGACCCAAGTAATTATAGACCTATCAGCATTAAAAGCCTCATCTTCAAAACCATGGAAGATACCAGAGCTGACCTCATAAACTACAATATCAGGAGTCTTATTATTCTTGACTCCGATGATCGGGCTTTGTGAAGGGTATATCTCACTAGTGAATCAGGTAAAAAAAGGGTTATGGAGATTGTAGATAGTATGAATACAGTATACAGTGCATCTTGACCTAGTCAAAGCCTTCGGCACAATTCCTCATGCTGGCATTATGCAGATGCTAAATGCTTTAAAATATATGCATAGCTGGCAAGATGGATAGCAAACTGACTGAAAGACAGAACTTACACATGGTGAGATGCAGGCACCTCATCAAAAAGTATGAATGTGTTCCATTGTGTCCCCTAGACCTCAGTGCTAGGATCTCTTCTGTTTTTGGCATTTACTATTAGGTCTCCAAGTAAAGAGCCATAACCTCTGGCTAACAAAGTTTGCAGATGACTGCAAGCTTGGGCATGTTGAAAAGTCACCCACTGACACCCAGACCCTCCAGCATGAACTTTCCTTATTAAACCCTTAGTATATCAAATTGGGTTATCTAATCAAAGGTCTAGTATCATCTTTCGCTAGACAATCCCTCCCATTATCATAGTATATAGACAGAACACCACTACAAATTGAAAATGTAGTCAGGGACCTAGGAAGTTGGGTTAATAATACCCTCTCTTTTAATCATTAGGTGACAACAGTTGTCAGGAATTTTTTTTTTATTTAGCACAGTTATTTGTCACTGGAATATCAAGAAAATCTAAACAATAATCACTTGTTTATTATACTCAACATTGATCGGACCAGTTATGAAGCACAATGCCCACTTTATGCTATATCTCATTAAGTATATCAACTAATTATAAATATCCTAAAGTTTCCTAAACAGTAAAATTAAAGACCTAATGTCTCTGAGTTCTAAAGAGAAAATGGAAACTATGATCATTTAAACAGTGCTTACTTAGACTAACTTACCTTTAATTTCTCTATACACTGTCTAAAATTTCTGTGAATATTAAATAATTGCCATATGACTTGTGTCAATTCTTAACCAATGTTTTTATATTATCACTAATTTTTTATAATTATTTATGCTGCGGATGTTTTTTTTTATTTATAAAGATTGCAAAATTATTGTTCTTAAATTATTATTATTTTTTTTAATTTAGAGTTTTTCTCCCTGGGCCTCCGCTGAAAAGGGACTACTAACGAGTCAGAATTTCCTGGCAATCAAATGTGAATAAATAAGTATAAATACATGAGGGGAGATATGTATAACCCAGTATCGTCCAACCTATATAATTAACTCCCACTTCATTTTAAACAGTGGAACTATCTCCCATTAAACATGACCTAGATGACTGGAAGAGCAAGGAGGTAGGGTTGATATAATGGGGGTGAGACATTAGTAGGGGAATGGAGAGAAGTAGTTAATACTCAAAGTTGAGTAAAGAAAGTAAGAATAGATTAAGAATTAATGTCATAGAGGAAGAGGTGGAAGGAGAGGGGGGAGGGAGGGAATAAAAAAGGAAAGAGGAGGATTTCAACTGGGATGATTACAGAGGCATCTCCAGGTACTTTTTAGGTGGAAAAGATCATTAATATAAATAGCATCTCTATTACTGATACACCAGAAATAGTTTTGAAAAAATACAAAATATGAAACACAAATATAAAAATACATTTAATAGGTAAAACAAGGGATATAGTGGCTGGGAGAAAAACAAAAAGCAGACAGATTATTTTCATTGTAAGAATGAACAGTTAGATTCCACATTTATACCACTTTGGAAAAGCATAGTTTTGTATGTCAGCAATTCCAGGGAAATGGATATCAGAATGAAGGAGGCATGCCTTGTAAAATGTAGAGAATAAAACGT
>NC_056745.1:874011144-874093644 GCF_019279795.1 Protopterus annectens | reverse complement strand
TGAGCAGGCGGTATGCCACTGAGTAGAGCTGGAGTTTCTTTAACCGGGCAGCATATGGCATCTGTTTGAGTCCTTTGATCCTCTTGGTGAGGTACTTTTGGGGTCTTTCTAGTTGCTGCAGGTGTCTGGTGAGGTGCATCCCAAAAGGGGCATTGTACTCAATTATGGGCCTGATGAGGGATGAGTAAAGAGGCACGATGACCTCCCCTGATCTAGATGTAAATTCCTTCATGATTAGGTGGGCTATATAAAATGTTTTTCTAACCACTTTGGCCACGTGGTTGTCAAATGAGAGATTGCTATCAAATTGGGTCCCCAAGTCCCTAATTACTTCTTCTGTACTTAATGGATTACCACCTATGTGGTAATTTGTGGGCACTTTGTTTTTGCCAAAGGAGATGACTATACACTTTTTGGCGTTTAGCTTGAGGCCATGGCTCTGGCACCAGTTGTCTGTTTCTATGAGGCCCTTTTGAAGGATGCTTGTGTCGGCTGGAGATTCGATTATGGCGCCCAGTTTGCAGTCATCTGCGAACTTGGTCAGCCACAGTCCTTCTGTGTTTGCCTGTACCTCCGAGAAATATATACCGAACAAGAGAGGTCCCAGGACTGAGCCTTGTGGGACGCCACTTGTAACTGGTTTGGAGTGTGACATCGCTCCAGCAATTCTAACCATGTGGGTTCTGTCCTTGAGCCAGTTTGCAACCCATCTAGTGACATAGGGGTTTATATTTAAGCTGGTGAGCTTATCTATAATGCCCAAGTGGGGTATTGTATCAAAGGCTTTTGCGAGGTCCAGGTAGGCTGTGTGGACCACCTTCCCCTCGTCAATGGCCTTGGTGACTGTTTCAAAGAAATCGACCAGGTTTAAGAGGCAGGATCTGCCCTTAACAAAGCTGAACTGGGTAGGATTCAGTGTCTGTAGGCCCCCAATATCTTTATTTATGAGGTCCATGATGATCCTTTCCATAGCTTTGCAGACCAAGCTAGTCAGGCTTATGGGGCGATAGTTTCCAGGATCCGTTGAGGCACCACCTTTGTGGAGAGGGACCACTGTTGCTGTACGCCACTCTTTGGGTACATATCCTGTAGTAAGGCTGAGATTGAACAGTAGTTTTATGTTTGGGTTTAGCTCTTCTTGGAGTTCATGTAGGACACAGCCCGGGACACCGTCTGGTCCCACTGATGCTGTGTTTTTTGCTTTGGAGAGGGCGGCTCTTACCTGAGCATCTGAGATGTCAGGGGGGCAGCACTCTGCTGGGATAGATATTCATCCTTTTGGTGGGGAGGGGGGGGAGAAGTTTGCGCTGAACCTGTCAGCTAGGATGTTGGCAATGTCTGTGGGTTCGGTGTATTTTTTGTCATTTTGGACTAATTCTGAGCATATCTGGGAATTCCCACCCAGGTTCCTAACATAACTAAAGAAAGCCTTGTGATTATCCTTAGTGTCCTGTGCAATTTTTCTCTCGAAGCTGGCCTTAGATGATTTTCTGAGTGCCCGTAGTTTTTTGCTAATATTGATCAGAGATGCCTTCCCTTTTTCGGATTTTGTTGTATCCTGTAGTAGCTTCCTCCTTCTATTGTATAGTTTGTTTATGGCTGGGGTCCACCAGACAGGACGTCTGCCTTTGGAGGATTGGGTCTTGGTTTTATTTGGGATTGCATGATCCATGCATTCCTCAAGGTGTTCATAGAATGCATTTATAAAGGATTCTGCGGTGTGGGCCGTATTTTCCACAGGCCCGGGGGCTTTGAAGGATTCCACCTCGGTTTTGAGGAGTGTGAAATTTGCTTTAGAGAAGTTTTTCACTGTGGTTTTCTGGGCAGGGGGTGGGGTCGGGATGTGAATATCCAGTTAGATTAGTTTATGGTCTGATCTTACCAGTGAGGGATACACTTCTGGTCTGGAGCATAGAGTCCCCATGTTGGTGATGATCAGGTATAGTATGTTTTCCCCTCTTGTGGGAGTGGTAACAAGTTGTTCCATAGCATTTGAGTTTATAAATTCTAGGAACCTTTGGGCTAGGGTGTTGGAGCTAGAGTAATGCTCCCAGTCTATGTTTGGGTAGTTGAAGTCGCCCAGTATAATGGTGTTTGGAGAGACCTTCATATTTTCCAGTGTTCTCAGGAAGGCCGAGTGGGGTTCCTGGGTTTGGGAGGGTGGTCTGTAGCAGGCTCTAAACTGGAAGGCAGTTTTTCCCACTGTTAGTTGCACATGGATAGTCGCTGATGCTTCGTGCTGTGCCACCAACCTGGAGGTGTGGGTATCTTTGACGAATATTGATACTCCCCCTCCTTTTATGGTTCAGTCCAAGTTTTGGGGCCGAAAAGCATGGTATGAGGTATAACCTGGTAGTGCTGGGGTGCTCTCAGGAGCCTTGAACCAGGTTTCTGTTACTGCACAGATATCAATGTTCTCCATGCTAAGGAGAGTTTTGAGTGCGTGCATCTTGAGGTTTAGACTTCTGGTGTTGAGTAGCATTACTCTTAGTTTCTTATCCATTGTGATACCTATGGAGGTGGGTTTGTCTTTTGAGCCTTGCCTAAAAAAGGCACTATGCGGTTAGCAAGAGCCTTTGCCAATATCTGAAAGCCCAGGGGTGACAGGTGCAAGCCGTCCCTAGCGAAGCATCGTGGCTTGTCGAGCATGTCATCCCAGGCTGACAGGCATTGGATCCCCTTTGAATGACACCGATACTTAAGCCAATTGTTGAAATTGATAATCTTGCCAGTACAGAATATTTCACAGTCTTGCATTCCAGATGACTGCCAAAATGTGTTTTGGCAAGGGAGCTGTGCCTCCTTATACCTTCAATGTGAGAATTCTGTTTTGACATTACCAACCTCTAAATTAACATATATACCTGAAACGGTTCATGATGTACAAGGGGGATATACAGGGAAAAGTAGGTTTACCTCTCAAATTGTAGTACAGGACAAGAGAAAATCAGGGAAGGATTCAAATTATGCCTGTCACAAACTGAGGAAGTTGCTAGTCAAAGCTGCTTTTGCACTACCCTGGATTTACTGAAGGATATGAAATGTTCACCTCTAGTGTGTGTGTGTGTGTGTGTGTGTGTGTGTGTGTGTGTGTGTGTGTGTGTGTGTGTGTGTGTGTGTGTGTGTGTGTGTGTGTGTGTGTGTGTGTGTGTGTGTGTGTGTGTCTGAATGTGTATATTGTGTGTCAGAAAGTGAGTGGGGGGTGCCTGTGCTAACATGATGTGTTCACCAACATTGTTAACTATCTCAGGAAGTACTAATCTGCACTTCATGGTAGTTAACTACATTCAGTGACTTGCAAATTAGCCCATTAGCTCTCCTAGGAGGATATTCTAGTTTTCTGACAGAACAGAAGAAACATGAAGCCTATTCTTCTTCTCAGTGTATAATGTAATGGCTTGGTTTTGCTTCTGCCAGGACAACATTGTTGAAACAAATAACATAATCCCGTGTAAATTTTAAAATTTGCAATCAATATTGGTTCTAAATATGGATGTCAATACGGAACAAAACATGTCTTGCTAATGAATGCTTCTTTGACTACATTCATCACATGTTCCAAAGTATCTGATTTTTATGGGTCTACTTTGACTTGCCAAAGCTAAACTAGCCATGCCAGCATAGTGTGGACCAGCTTAATACTGCCTACTATTTGTTCCTGACATATCTAAGTAATTATGCCTGGAAAATTGATTTTTTTTTAGGGGGACATTCTCCCTACTCCACCAGTGGAAGGATTCTGCCCCACATTCCCAGTGTATAAATATACTTCCCTTAATGAAGTACCGTCACATAGAATAAGGAATAACTAGCATGCATGCACACCCCCCCCCCCCCCCGTGCACGCGTGAGTGTATATGTTAATTTAGAGGTTGGTAATGTCAAAACAGAATTCTCACATTGAAGGTATAAGGAGGCACAGCTCCCTTGCCAAAACACATTTTGGCAGTCATCTGGAATGCCAGACCGTGATATATTATGTACTGGCAAGTTTAGCTTTAGTATCTTTACATTGGCCTCTTTATCCATATTGGCATTGCACTGTACTGATCTAAAACTTAAAGGTTGCTAAAGGTTTACAACTCCCTTTATTTACTTTGAGGAGGTTGGAATCTCACCATTTACTTATACTATGATGTTGCACAGCTTTGCAAAGTAGGCATGCACTTTTTCCTGACATAGGGCAACCTAATATTGAGAATATTAACCTTGCAGGGCATGTTTTTTTTCCTTTGGCTAAGTTTCTTAGCTGACGTTGATTTTCTGAATTGGAAATCACTCAACTTTTCAGTTGTCAGGGTCTCAAAACAATAAATCATGAAATAATATAGTATAGCTAATTGAGTTTCTAAAGCCTTAGCTAAGAATAAAATCAACATCAGCCTACATATGAATATAATAAGTAACGATAACTAACAAAGTAAAATGGGTGAATATAATGGTAACTCATCCTACATTCAGATGAGAAAATACATCAAAAGTATATAATACAGCTGTTATATTACCTAATAGATGAAAACAAAAATGCTAAATACAAAACAAGTGTAGCTAAAGCTAAATTAATGAGCATAAGTTATACCATTACAAATATAAAATGTCTGACTAAACAAATAAGTAAAAACATAAAAACATATGAGCACCTTATAGAATTAACTAAAAGAAAGTCTTTGTTAACTTTTTTTACTGAAAATCACAGCAGAGAGGTAATGTTTTGTTTTACTCTTTAAACTATTTAAATACAAGAGTTATAAAATACTCAGAAGTGAAAAAAAGGTAATCAGGTTTAAAAGTATAAACAGCATGATAATATGAAAGCACTGCAATTACAAGTGATGTTAGTTGTGGACAATAACTTGAAAATAAACAGACTGGAATGTCAGCTACAAGGTTGACAAGTTAGTAACAAAATTCAATAAAATCCTGTAGTTAAAACTTGCTTAGCTTCTTAAGTGTGAAAGAACTCAATAGCAGTGAAACAAAAAATGCCGTCACAGCATGCAAGCAACAGGAACAGTTCAATATAAACAGCATCTAGCATCATCAACTAACATAATGAACTGAAGTGCAATCAGATTCGGTCCACAGCTAATAGAAAATCTCACTTCAACACTGCTGCTAGCAAAAATGAAAGCGGAAAAAGAAATAATATGCCAAGCTGTTCTGGCAGCTGAATAATAGCAATCTGACAGTCGGTGCAGCAGAAAAGTTTTAATGCCTCTATAAGCCTCAGTATAGCAGGATGGTATATCTTATACATGTATTTTAAAACACAAGGCCATTTGACAGGATCTGACATTTGGATTTAAAAAAGATAAGTCAGGATGCATCACTTACAGTGGAGCTTTAAGCAGTGATAAGGTCAGATCGGGATGCCAGGCTGTGAGAATCTCAGTCCTAGCAGTAAGTGCAAAGTATGCAACTTAGAAGGAGCAGAAAATATCAGCAGGCACACATGGCTCTGGGCACCCATACTCTTCAGATTGTGATCATCATATTACAGTTTAATTAGCATTAACAGTAATATACCCAACAGTAAAAAAAAAATAACCTCAAATCTTATTACTAAGTTTAATAAATTTTATGTACATGTATTCTTTTCAAAACAGCTTACATGTGGGTGACACACATAGTTATAACCCTGTTAAAAATTACATGCAAAGTACCACTTTTTTTAGCTGAGCAGCCCAGACTAATATTACTTGAATACAGCATTATGTATGCTTGGAAGCTGCTGCATGCACACACAGTTTTAAGGTGATAACATGCTTCCTGGTATCAGTACTAGGGTTACCTCATTCCAAAATAATATCTAATACCCTGCTTCCTTAAAATCTACGTTTTAGAAAGATGTAATTTTTTCTCCATTTCTTCACTGTATTTACGATTTGTTAAATATTTCCAGATCTGCCTTATCCCTCAACTTATACATGCTTGAAGTTCCTTGGAGTCTTTGCATATGATGCTTTGCTTAAGCACTCTGCCTGGTCTCATTGTTATTCCTTTGAACTGCATTGGATTGCCTCCATGTTGATATATGAGCTCCCAAACAAAATAATTATTTTAGTCACCACAATGTCTCTGTATTTTGTTCTGTTACTGTTATCACATTTAATGTGCTCCAAGTGTTTTGTGTTATTGCAAATTATTAGCATGTTAGAATATCACTCCATCACATCGCCACTATTTCCTTACTTTGCTGCTTATGGAAAACATAATTGTGGTTGGAAATTCATCTACTCACATTATTAACATCGAACACACATGGCATATTCCTTTATGATAGCTAGTGTGCAATGCTGGTAGTGTACCATAATGGTTATGCATGAGCAGATATTTACATGTGTGAGGTTGGCATAATGGTTAAGTTGTTTACCTTCTAGACACAAGTTGCAGGGTTTGATTCTCACATGAGGTAATTGGCTAGGCTTAAAATGGTCCACAAGGGCAATTAGCCTGGTACTAATCTATGAACCTATGTGTCACATCTACTCTAGCAGTCTGAGACCATCACACTGATGATGTTGTAAGATTTTACTTACAGTTTTGTTTATGGTCAGATGCATACATGTGTTATGTCTGCTGTTTTCATCCTGAGGGCAACCCACTGGCACTCTAATAAAATTGTACCCACTGCTTATGTATGACCAGATGTGTAATTGTGTTACACTTTCTGTGCCATCATGAGGGCAGCACATTGATGCTATTATAAGGTTATACACACTGCTTACATATGGTAGATACACACATGTATGACATCTGTTGTACCATCCTGATAACACCACACTGAAGCTCTAATAAGGCTGTACACACTACTTATGAGTGTGCAGATGCATTCATATGTCACATCAGCTGTGTCATCCTGAGGACAACACATTGATAAGGCTGTAAACACTGCGTATGCATGGACAAAGCATACATGCGTTATATTGGAGTCATTATATAGAGGAAATAAGCAGCGGTCAAACAATAACTCTAGTTTAAAAACAAGTGATGAGTTTATTTCCCATACGCTGCAAGTGACTATGTAGATTCATACATAGGCAAGCCTATTCTAACTTTTCAACATTTCAATGGAAACAAGTCTTTCAGCCTTTTTCTCAAGGATGCCAGCTTTATTATTCATCAGTACATATACACCATCCTTTTCCTCAATCGTAGTCTAATTACAAATAAATATATATATTCTTTATCCATCAGCACCTCATGACAGACGACTGACCCACCATGTCCATGTTTATAATTTTGTTACTTATAGCGTTCTTAGTTTTATCCATCTGCACCTGCTTACCTACCCTTCTACATGCCTAGATGTAAGCAACAATGAACCACCCAATGTGGATATTTGCATAGTTTTTTTTTCAAAAACAAGAAGTCCTCAGTAATCATATACCACATTTCTACAGCCTCCATTATTCCACTGCTCTTTTCTGCAAGGCAAATAATCCCTGGAAAATCATTACCTCATGCCATTACACGGCTATCATATTTTCCATGAGATTTTGACTTTCTTCATCTGCATCTCCAAAGACAATCCTTCGGGCCACATTCTCATGCACTTAGCTAATCAGTGCACATAAGAGCAGCTAGAAATGAACACTGAACCTTAGGCAAATTAAACAACTGCTAGCTAGCAGAAAACATCATAGGCATACAATGAAAAATCAGGCTGTACAACACAACAATCTTAGTCTAACTCTGATACTAATTTAGGATTGGTGTCTGCCTCTGTTTTTGAATACCCAGTTGTCAGTTTACCATCTCTCTCACCCTTCTTATTCTTTTTTTCCTGCTCCCATAACCATTGTGTTTTACAAGCTATCAAGTTTCCTACACTGATTTGAATTTTATCTTTCACCATCTCTCCTTTGGTCATACGTTGTACCTCATCATGGGCCCAGAGATTAATCACTCTTCCCCTGCAAATTGCATTAATAGTGATCCTGTCATTAACAAATTCCTGCTTCATGCTCATAATTAGCATATTTGTCTCATACTCAGCTGCCTACTATTGCAATACCTAGAATAAAGAGTATACTGCTGTATTCAGCTATACCACCCAATCATATATCTCTCTTTAAATCCCTGATAGGACAAAGCATAAAGCCACCAAACTTTATTATGTGCACTTCTTTTCTTATCTGATCTGTCTTATTTCTGGCTAACTAAATCACCTATGCATTATGCAAATGTTATGATCATATTGACATTGAAGGTCCCTTTGTACATTGACAAAGTAAACATGTAGTTCATATATTTTTGTGATCTGATGAAGTATTTTTGTGAATGAAAGCACTTATCTCTCATAGTTTTAAACAAGTTTTTATTTCAAAAAGTTGCTAGATTAAAGTTCTTCTGGATTTTATCTGCAGCAGTTTGTTTTCTTGGGTCTTCCATTTGTGTTTTACTCTGCATTTCTTCAGTTTGTTTTTTTGTCCTGGTTTAAACACATAGATACTTCATGGCTTCTCTGTGTCCAATATATCTTTTTGAAGCCTTCTTGCAAGCTTGGCAATATATCTTGTGCAATAACCTGTTTGTAAAGAACCTTATTCCTGACCTCCAGCACTGACTCACCTAACTATACCGACTTTATTTCCCATACTTGTGTAGCATATTTCTTCCTGATAAACACATTCTGCCCCAGTCCTACCAAACACACCACCATTGTTTAAGAAACTCACCAGCTCAGTGCCATTCTAGCATCATAAAATTACTGCAGCTGTCCGACTCCTGTTCACTTTTCAGAATGCTGACATTTCTTGACCACTACCAAATAAAGCCTGCAAGTGAGGGAGTGGGGAAGACTGTTCATTCATTTGATTTGTTTCTCCTATCTGACCTTCCTAACCATGGTAGGGAAAACCTTTCCTTTAACTTGGTCATCTGGCACCTAAGTTCATAGGTTTGTGGGTGTGTATTAGACTAACAACCATTGCGGCTTTTGTAAGCCTAGCCATGCATCCCAAATTAATTCTACACGTTTTCTGAGCCTTTCATTTTATTTTAAGGATTATATGTAGCTAATGTATGATTTACAGACTGCCTATCTGTTTCAAAGGTAGGGAATGTTTGAGACACATAGCTGTCCCTCCAGCATATCCTATTTATATCACAAGCAAGGTCCATGTCCATAGATTGAGTAGTTCTGATGCTATTGAATTTTGTAGATGTGCAAAAGTTCCATCAGACCAGGATCTGAGGATGGCTTATTTGCCTGGCATGGATCACCTCGTAACAGTCAGTAGCAAACTAGGTATAGAGATAGGACTTTGGCTTGATATCTACATATGACATGTTGTTTGCACCCTGTATTTCTTTCTTTTTTTTGTGAGGAACCAGTGTGGACTTACTGGTTGCAGCATATACCTGGTCAGGTACACACTAAATGGGGCATTGTACTTGATGATGATGATTGAATACAGAGGAACAATGACTTCCTAGGACCTAGATGTAAAGCAACACAGAATGATTTCTTTACTCACCAAGGGTACAATTATGCATTTCTTGGCACTGAATTTTAAACCATGGCTTTGGCATCAGTTATTTGTCTGTTATTCTTTTCCGTAGGATGTTAGTGTCTTGATTGGATTGTATAACTTTTCCTAGTCTGCAGTCATCTGCAGACTTAGTCAGTCACATATTTTGACATTGGCTTTGACTTGCAATAAATAAATGCCAAAAAGGAGTAGACTCAGCACAGAGCCCTGAGGTACTCCAGTAGTGACCAGCCTGTTTGTGAGGGTGGTCTTCCCTATCATAAATTCCTGGGTCCTATCTGACAGACAGCTGGCTATCTAGTGCTTACCACTGGGGATAATACCCAAGTCCACAAATTTGTTTACAATTCCAGAGTGGGGTATTGTATTAAATGCCTTAGCCAGTTCAAGGTAGGCAGTATGCACCATTTTGCCTTCATCTGTTGCCTTATTGACAATTTCAAACAAGCCACCAGGCTGAGTTGGCAAGATCTGCCATTGATGAAGCCAAACTCTAGTCGATCCTATCCATGGATCATATCCATGATAACTGTTTCCGTGGCTTTGTATATGAGACTAGGCAGATTTATATAGACCTGTAGTTCCCAGGGTCCATTGATGGACTGCATTTGTGCAGGGGGATGACCATTGCAGTCCTCCATTCACATGCCACAAACCCTGTCTTGAGGCTATTATTAAATAATGACTCCAGAGGTCCAGATGCGTCATGCTTGGCTGTTTAGGAGGCATTTTGGGATATTATTGGAGCCCACTGATGTTATGTTCTTAGCCTTAGATTTAGGACCTACTCCTTAGTGACACTTGGGGGGGTTATGTTTCTTGATATTACTGGGGGGCAGCCAGCAAGGCGGGTAAACTACAGTTGAATTTGTAGGTAAGCAGATTTGATATATGTTCCGGCTGAGTGTAAGCGGCTCCATTAACAATCAGTTCTGTGAACTGTTGTGTTCTGCCTTTGAGGTTTTGGACATAGCTAAGGAAAGTCATTTGGTTGTTCTTGTCTTGGGAGGCTATCTGGGCTTTGGTAGAGATAATATGTCCTCTTAGTTGATTGTTAAGCCTGATGAGAAAGTTTTATCCTGCAGAGCATTGCACTTCCTAATTTTTTCTATGACATTTTTCCTTTTGTTGTACATTTTGCTTATGTTTGGACTCAACAGGGCAGTTTGTTTTTTAAGTTTGTTCTGGGCTTGTTTCTGGTAGGTACAGCTGTCTCTATGCATCTATTAACATGATTGTACAAGGTTTTTGTGTATAATTCTGCATAGGTAGCTGTGTTGTCCAGTTTTGGAGGAACTTGAAATTGTGTCAGGTAATCACTTAATGATATTTAATTCACCTTAGAGTACTTCCTAACTGTTACAGGCTATGTTGGGGTCACAGCACTGATTTTTATTTTGAGGGAGACAGCTTTATGGTCTGACCTTACCAGAAAGGACACTGCACAGGGGTGTGGGTAGGGGGAGTAGAGGGATAGTGTACTCTCATATGCCAAATCCATCTCTAGTGACAAATGGACTAACTGGTCTGGGGTATTTGTATTTACAAAGTCCAGCAGTCTCTAAGCCTACAGGTTTGAGGTCATGTAAGGTTCACAATTATAGAGGAATAGTTAACGTCCTCCATGAAAATGGTCTTGTGTTACATGGCAAGTATTTTCAGTAGTTCTATGTATGACGTATGGCCTTCATAGGTCATAGAGGGTGCTCTATAGCTTGCAAGGATATGACAATGGTCTCTACCTATGGTAATTTGGACATGAAGAAGCTCAAACACCTCATTCTGTTTGACCAGCCTTGAGATATGTGTGAGACATCTCCAGCTTTAGTCCTTGCATGTGTAGTACCTGGTCTAATTGTGTGGAAGGCATTGTTTCCCTGCACTGCTGGGGCGCACTCCACAGATTTTAAACTATGTCTCAGTAACTGCACAACTGTCTGCATTCTTCAATGTGAGGAGAGACTGGAAGGAATGGAGTTTCCTGTTTTTGCTCCTGGCATTGAGCAGTAACAGCTTCAGATTCCCTTGGGTTGATTTTTGTTAAATTCAAAGGTTTTTCAGTTTGGCATTGCCTAAAAAGGTGCTATGGGGGAAGACAATGTTTTAGCTAATATTCAAAAGCCTAGCATGGGCAGGTACAGACCATCCTTGACAAAGCAGCATGGTCTGTTGACCATATTCTCCCAGGTTGACAAATATTGTCCCCCCCTTTGATTGACACCATAAACTAAAACAGTTATTAAAGTCAGTCATCTTCTGTTAATATAGTGGCATCATCCTTGTTGAAGGTAGAATGCTGCTTAAAGTTAGGATCATACCAGCCTGGGACACACATTCCAAGAGCTTAATAATGTCCCTCTTCATATAGTCCAGGGAGGTATGTCACTTATTTACACTCACATAGACTATGACTAACTCTTACTGGTACTTGTGGTTCAATAATCTTAGTGTATGAGTGACTTGGTGGTGCTTGGCTACTGATAGGGAACTGATCATGATTTTCTCTTTGTTTATCCTGGTGATCAGGGCATCCATATGTTACAATGGAGTTTCCTATGACTAGAGTATTGGTTAGTGTGTTGGCTTGCCTTATGGGCTTTGTAGTTGATGCTCTAGAGTGTGGCTGTATGTGTGATGTTGTTTTTTTATGGTAGAGTGCTTTTGGGTTTACTGAGGATAACGGATGTGGGTCAAGTGTCTGGGAGGTCTTTAAGGGTTTAGGAAGATTTTTGCCTGCAAACCTATGTTACTGAAAATATGTTTGAGATTCAGCAATACAATACATATGTCATATACATATCCTCTTTTGACTGATATGCTGTTTTGCAAAACCTTATACTCTAAATTAAATAATCATCTGATCTTCCCTTTGTCCCTTCTCTCTTCCACCAATCAAGCAAGCAACCACTGCTTAATTTTCTGGAATGAAGCTCAGGTTTGTTTTGGCTAATACCTTCCCCATAAAATGAGTACCATTTTACAGGGCATTAGTTCCAGAAAAAAAAGTGAAGCAGTCTAATCCATTCCAGGGACCAAGACTAGCAAGAGCATTCCTGGGGAACCCTCACATTCCAATGACTGGATTTACACCTAAAAGTCTTGCTAGTCAACCAGTCTACTTATCAAATTAAAACTTCACTCTTTCATGTTCAAAGGACTGATCTCACCCCTTCTGAGTCAATGCAGTATGACTGCAAGCTCACTGCTCATTTTTTTTATTTATTTTTTGACAGGGCACATTAGGAGACAGGTACATGGCCATAAAATGGAGGTAGGGGGCAATGCTGAGACATAGGCTGATGCCAGGGATAGTCACATATGCACTGACCCAAATGTGAAAACCCCAGGTGTATAAATCTTGTCAAGGGACAGAAATAGCAGTAAAACATAGAAAAGTTGACCAAACAAAAGACAGAGGTTTTAAAGCAAGCATTATGCAAACATATCATGCATATCCTTGAAAAAGGTAAAATTGGTTATGCTTTCTGGGACTACAAATGGCAAAGAGTGGTGTAGGACATCAGTGCTGTGGGTGTCCATAATAAGACACTAGTACATATGCAACACAGGGTCACAGGCATCATACTACTTTCAAAGATCAAGGCAGAGAATATTGCCAAATACAGGTAAACCAGAGGAGGTGGACCACCAACACAGAAAGTGCTCATAGAGATGGAGGGTATCCTGGCAGTCCTGCCTGGGGCAGGTAAGAGAATCCTCATACTAGGCAGTGGCTTGCATATGGGAATAGAGCTAGTGATGACTGCCTGAATGTCACTAGGGGATGCACCAGGTTAGCCTTAACATATTCCTTTCTAGTCGTACTTGCAACCACAAACGTTATAGGTGTATTTATTTATTTACTAACCTCGATATTTCAGCTGGACAGAAAGCTTTTTTTCTAGCAATTAAAATATAAGTTGAATGTGATTATAATCAACAAAAGGTTTGTAAAATCAAATGAACAATCACAAGAGGCAATAATAAATGGACTAGATGGAAGAAATTTCAAAATGGACAATAACATGTAACAAATGAAGGGAATTATACAAATATATACATACTTACAATGTCTATACAAGCAATACTAGTTGAAACACAGGTAAAATCAAGAACTATGGAATAAGTAAGTTCGAAATAAGATGGCATGCAACATGTAGAGGTAGGCTGGCAATATGAGATGTAGAGATATAATTAGGTAAGGGAATTAAAAGAAATGTAACAGATAGTCTAAGAATGGGTAAAGCAGTCTGAATAGAAGATGCGTGTGTGTGTGTGTGTGTGTGTGTGTGTGTGTGTGTGTGTGTGTGTTTGTGTGTGTGTGTGTGTGTGTGTGTGTGTGTGTGTGTGTGTGTGTGTGTGTGTGTGTGTGTGTGTGTGTGCATGTATAAATATATATATATATATATATATATATATATATATATATATATATATATATATATACACATATATGTATATATACTTATTGAAGGCTAAAGATTAAAGAATAGAGAACAAAAAGGACTAAGGAAAAATAATAGAGGGAAAATGTTATATCCTAAAAAGAAAAAGCGAGACAGAGAGAGTGAGAGAAGCAGAACCATAGTTATTTCATCTAGAACCTGGTGCAGGTTCCCAGTTTGGTACCACTCCCCCTCAGCTCTTCAGCCGAAGAGCAAAAAAAGGTCTAATCCTTAAGTCTGGTGCCCCACTCCAAGAGCACACACACACACAAAACTACTTTTAAACTGTATCACACTGATTCTACATTTGTAACAAATGGCTTACTACAACTTTACCATACATGAAGAGCTGAATTACTGGAGTGCATATCTGTACTGGCATTCAGAAATGCTGCTACAAAAATGAATGCAGGATCTGAACTTAATGATTGTACCTCCTATCACTGTGTGCCTGGGGCAACTGCTCCATTCACCTAACCTTTAATAGTCTTCAGAATATAAGTGTGGGGTGTTGGGCAAATGGCAGAAAGGATAAATGGTGTTATGTGATATGGATGCTTAAATATTCAGGGCTGGAATCATAATGTAGTATATTTGATGTAGGTGGAGTTGTTTATGTGGTAATACAGTCTATAATTTTGCCTTACTTAATTAAATTTGTAAAGTTATTGTTGGCAATTTACATTATATTGTTGACAAATTATGTATGGGACATCTGGTCTGCAACTGTTATAACCTGCACTAGAAGGTGTGCATGTGATGATATGCCATTCATGTAAGTGCCCTGTAGTAGTCTGTGTGCCACAGGGAAGGGGAGGACTTCATATGTTCCAGCACTGTTGCAGTTGGTCTATCTTTATTGTTTGACAAGTGTCATTGGTGGAGGGTTTAGAATAATAGTTCAGCACCTACCTGAGATCAGTGGTTCACCTTTAGCTGATGATGTTGGTGATGTTGGTACCATGCACATGTTATAGTCTGGTGATACAATGGCACTGATAGTAATGCTTTCATTGGTGGCAACACTTACACACATCCTCCACATAGGAGGTAATGTTGAAGGCATGCACTGAACCTCTTGCATCATTCATGTTTTGCGTTGGGCACCCTATCCATGTTAACTATAATCATGCTACACAGGAACCACCATTTCAGATGGCATCCATGAGTTGCACTATCACCCATCATAAGGGAGAGGTGTTTATGTGGCCATCACCACCATGACTTCAGGTCATTTCCTGACCAGGGAATCACAGTTTGCATCAGTCAGCAGATGTCCAGTAATTAAAGTGCACACCATGACAGAGATGGTGAGTGGGCTTTGAGGCCTTTGTGAGGACATGCATGGAGGATCTTCATAGGCCAGGTTTCTGTAGATGGTAACATTGTTCTGAAGACTGCATCACTGTCAGCCCTGGCTGGCATGGCCAATCTCATGGTTATGGTTGACAGTCATTTAACTTTACTTGCAGAGATGCCTTATCACATCAGTTGATCTGGGTCCCACAGATCCACATCATCCCTGTCCCCTGTTGGCCTACTGAGCTCAGTGCCTTGCAGTGGCCATCCATCAGGTCATAGATGCCATAAGTTTATTGCCTCCTCACATGCACCTTAAGTGCTACAAAATCCCTCTTTCTGGCAGCATCAACATTGTTGGGTCAAATGTATACTTGTCCAATGGTCACAGTATGGAAGCTCCACCCTCCCACTGGAAGATGTGATTACTTGTTTCACTCAACCTGCTATTCACCTCATGGCTAGCAGATCTGCCTTCTGTAATCATTACTGTTATGGAAATATTGCTGACAGCTTTCATTGCAACTCACATCACTTGTGCAAATGATTATGATGAGGGTCTGCCCAAACCTCTTTCCTGTATGGATAAGATAATCTCTGAAGCACAATATGGCCAGTCAGTGCAATGCATTGCATAGCCTGGATGTGTAAACATACACACCAGTTTTATTTATTGCTGTCCTAATCACTGTCTGTGGTTGTAGACCAGATACCACCCCTTTGCTAGTTCTGCAACATATTATTCCACTCTTGCTTTACATGGTGTGCTGTTGCACTCAGGACCACGATCCTCCTCCAGTGCTGCCAGAGGTGTGTCAGGCTGCACTGCATTAGTCCACTGCTGTAGATGTGATATTCTAGCACTGTAGCTGTCAGCATGCTATCATATTATGCAACATGGCACAAACCATAAATAACTGGCTGCAAGATTCAATTGCCTACTGTAGTGCACCTCTAGATGTCTCCAGAGGAAACATGCCTTTAGAAGTCTGAACTCGTTTGATGGCTTTCTGTGTCTGGTGTATACATCTATGACAAGGTCTGGGGCCCCTGGATTGGGGGCATCAGACATGAATCCAAGGTATATCCTGTAACATTTACAAAACACAAAACTGGACCTCATTGTGAGTGATCTGCTACTTTTAGCAATGGAAACTGCATATCCGGGACTCTAGCTGACAAGATATCCTTTAAATATGTTTTGTTAATTTACTTAAGTAATGTCTATAATAAAGTTCAGTGTTGTAGTACTTATTGTTTCTACTCTGATATTGCAATGGTTCATGGCTAAATATCTTTTAAAACAGATCACTTATCTTGTTAGTAAACTCAGCGCAATTCCATACTGTTTCAGAGCTTGTCTTTTCTTGAATTTCAGGCATTGCATAACTTTTTAGTTAGAAAGACATGGTGCATAATCTTTCACTAGTAAGGGTAGGCTGAATGATCTGTATTTATCAGTCCCATTTGTAGTATGCTGCTATAAATGAATAAACAAAATAAATAAAATACAATACTGTTATACACAGTTCCTGTTAATCACAGTCACATTTAAAACTTAGTTACATAATTTACCGAAACAGACCTTCATACATAATTACATTACTCACCTCTTAACTAATAACTATCTTGGTATACCGTATATCTTTATTTTATTAAAGCTCTGTAACACTTATCAAATAAGCTTTTACTTCACACTTAACAAAATGGAAGGCTGGCCTATTTGTTTCCCCTTGTTGTCAGCCTCATATGTGTTAGGTATCCTAAAGCAGTGTAACAACTGCCTTATGCTCACATATAATGAATACTTACTAAACACAAATAACTATTTGTGAAAGGTGCAAATATTCAAGGCATATGGAAGCCTCACTCTCAAAAAATGTATATGTACCCAAACCTTGCAGATAATGCAAATTTTGGTACTTAAAGAAGTCTTTAACTAAGCCTCCTAGACCAAAATGGAAAATCAAAATCAAACATCACATCACATAATACCTTACCTTTGACAGAGTCACAATAAGACAAAACGTGTCAATTCCAATACATCTGACCACTCTAGAGATAAAACTCTTTTAATGATGGTGACTCCATAGTGAGACACACAAATTCAAAATTCACTAGACTTGTTAAAGACGGCAGCAGTGAGTTGCCTTTCAGGTGCCATGTTTTCAGACACCTTAAGGGTCCTTTGGACCATTGCAAATATAATTTTGACATAGTAGTTGTGCATGTGGAGGTGAATGGCTGGATGAGAAAAACCCTGAGAGGAATACAGAGAAACATGTCTGAGCTCTATATGCATGTCACAAATGTAGGGACGATCCTCTCAATAGGCGGAATCCTCATTTCTTCACAAATGATGCCTAGGTACAAAGAAAGAATGATTGATGCAACGGTTAATTAAATAATTGGTGTCATTCTAGGGGGATCCAATCTGTTTCAGCATGAAATGAGAAGCATGACAGTCCTACTTTCTCTGCTAGGGATAGTCTGTATCTTTTGTTCAAAGGCTTTTGTATACTGATAAGATGCCTCTCTGCCATCATAGTGCCATTTTTAGACAAAGTTCAGTTAATGAACATTCCAGCATAGCAAATATAGCCATATTAAAACAGGATTAAATTAAGGTGATTGCTCGATGTCAGAAGTCTAAGCAAAAAGCTGGTAGACCTCAAGGCCCCTACTACTGACTCCTGAAATGATGAGCCCTTCAACCTGATGTCTCATTTGCAAGGCCATGGAATAAGTTATTACAGACTGGGTTAACCTCGACATTAAAAAGTCTTAAAAAGTCTTAACAGCCAAGATCCACAGGAATTTGATTTTTTTAAAGGGAGATGCTGTCTAATGAACCTTGTAAACTTCCTCAAAAAATAGCACAAGCTGTGGACAGCAGTCACTCTGTACATAAAGCCCATCTTGATTTGTCCAAGGTATTAAACACCAGGCCCTATGCTAGCATTATTAGTAAGGTAAATGATTTACAAATAGACCCCTGTTTGGTAAGATGGCTCGCACGTTTGCTAAATGACAGAACTCACGTTGTGCAGGTGGCAGGGATGGCATCAGAGAACACAAAGGTGCCCAGTGTGTTCAGTACTGGAACTGCTTTTGTTAAGAGTTTACTTTTCTGGCTTACAGACTAAAAAACATGACTTATTGCAAACAGACTGAGAGTCATTGCAAAATTCCCCCTGACACAGACGCTCTCTAGCAGGAGCTGACACATAAATGCCTAGTGTGTTGAAGATGGGGTTAACCTAAATGCTAAAAAGGCACTGGTTTTGGTAGACAAGCCATCCTCCAACATATAGTATCAACAATGCTCAACTTCAAAATGAAAATGAAGTTAGAAACATTGCAAACTGGGTTGATAAGATCCTCTCCGTTGAATACCATGGAGCAATGGTTGTCAGGAAATCCTTTTACTTGGCACAGCTGATCAACAAAAGGATATCATTCATATCTAAAGAAGTTATTCAACCCATTATATTCAGCACTGATCAGACTAGTTATAGAATATAATTTCCCCTTTGGGATGTACCTCAATAGACATATAAAACGGTAAGACCCCAGAGGCTCATAACAAAGGCTCACAGGCTTAAAAATCCCTAAGTTATTGGAAGAAACTAGAAACGCTGTCTCTCTTTCCTATGTTTTATATGCTACTCGGAGGAGATCTATGCTGTGCCTTCCAAGTAATCAGAGATCCAGTAGTTAGGATATTTTGAACGTTCACAAATGAAACAGCCCTACAAACATCAAAACAATCAATCTAATCCTGCTTCCGCAAATCCATAAATCAGGAGAAACAGATTTGTTACTCAGCATCTCTCTCTCTCTGGAATAGAGTTCCCCATCATATTAACTCACTCTAGCCTTGCCTGGTCTAGCCCTCTTTGAGAGGGGAGGTACATTCTAGAGTCAGAACTGACAATGCATAATGGTTGCAAGATTCAGTAGCCTAAAACATCCTGTGATACCTATGCAAAGAAAAAATATATTGTCTTCTAGCATCCTAGCACCCCTATGCCATGCAGTCTTAGTGATTTATTTACTTTGAATTTAACTAGTTCCTTTGTTAGTGTATGTTTTATAAAAGCACTAGGCGACACATCACTCAGATTATTTATTCTTGCTGTCCATTTGTAGTCTTTAACAATTTTATTCTATAAAGTTAGTGAAATACCTTTCTTGAGCATTTATGCAGTAAATCTTCTCTCCTCAAACCTTAATGTTCCTGATGAAAATTTTAAACACAACGGACTACTGATTAGAGAAAAGTCGTTTTAGTTTGGGAAGGGAGTATGAGTTTTACCTTTGCATCATTGCATCCTTGCACATGGTGTGGGAAGAAATGTCAAGAGTGGCAGGGAAAATCATGGACAGAATCCTTGGGTAATGCTAGTTGTTTTCATAAAAGATTCAGGACAACAGTGAACAAGGGTGCATAGCCAGAAGGAGCTATTAGTCAAACAAGATCCATCTTTCCAGATAATTTGATGATGGTGTTAATGATGATGATGATGGTGCAGCAGTGCTGGGAAATATAAAAAAAGGTTTTGAAAAGACTGACTAATTGAACTGAAAGGCAGCTGAGGTTCACTGCAGGAAAATGCGGTGTACTACATTTTGGACATAACATCCTCGGTGTATTGTACCATCCTGGGGAGTGGAACTGATGAAAATTTAATAGTAATCATGGATGAGTGAACATGTGCAGAAGAATGTTAGCTGGAGCATAGTTCAGGTCAGGCAAGGGGTATTAGAGGGCATACTAGGTAGATGTCAATCAGATGGTAGTGAAGTACCAGAATTCATTTTTGTACCAGCATTTCTGAATGCCAGCATGGAAATTAATTCCAATACTAGTTTTCTTTTGATGGTAGGACTGAAGTGCTTGATGCAAGGTGTGGCAAGCCGCTACAGTTTTTAAAAGTAGAAAAGCTGTTTTTTTTTTTTTTTTTTTTTTTTTTGCTCTGCGCTCTTCAAGTTATAGTTGAAAGGTGTGGAGGGGCATAGATGTGGATCTTAGAAGAAAGGACCTGGCTGTTGGTGCTCCTCAACCTGGAGTTGAGGAATGCCAGATTAGGATGTGGCACTGGGCACTAGATGAGCCAGTGATGGCTATGAGTAAGGAAACAGTGGCAACAAAAAACAGAATGGCCAGATATATCTTCAGGGGGATAGTCTCCGGAGAAAAAACAGGCGATATTCTGCCTCTGCTGGACCCTGGCCAAATTACACATTAAAACTAGTGTACAGTTCCAGAAGCCACAGAAAGAGAAGGACATCAGACTGCTGGAGGAAATCTAGAAGAAAATCCATCAGAAGGGTATATGTGATGGAGGAAAAAGAATATAACTAAAGGCTTGGATCAATGGGAGTCTTCTCATGAAAGATCTAGAGAGGGGGTACAGGAGGTGGTGTCATGGAGATTTGTAGGCATTACCCCCCCCAATGAAGAAGGGGGTGTTGAGAATGCATTCCTTGGATATGAAAGTAGTTTTTTCACTGAAAGGGCTGTAGATCCATAGGGTGAACAACTTAAGTTGGTTGTAAAGAGAATATCAATAGATATATTCAAGATGAATCAGATGAAAAAGGATATGAAGAAAGGCAGATACTAGGAGTGTAAAATGTTAAATGCATTTAAAACATGATTGATAAAATGATTACTCATAGGTGAATTGTTTCTTTATGCCAGAGCAAGTTAGAGTAAGTAAAAGGGGAGATGAAGTAGGAGTCAAAAGCTTTTTTTGCATGTTCTGCCTGGAAAAATGGTTTACTTAGAAATAGGTGTTTAGATTGTATTTGTACTCAAGAAAGCATTTTCATCAAGTCAAAGCTTAAGAAATATGTTTTGAGTTTTAGAACTTTGAGATAATATACTAGAAACATTTTTATGTCTTGTTTGCTGCACTCCCCCTGATCTTATTACTTCCTGTGTCCCTTTTAAATATAATGCAACATAATGTTATTATTGTTCATTTAAAAGATGATTTCAGGTTAGTCAGTGTCATCAAAGTCAGCATATCCAGGATTTTGTTCCAAGGACTACAGGAATGGTTAAATATGGATTCTTTTCTATCTAAAGATGCTTTTTATTGTTCTGTTAGCTTCATTAATTTTTTCTTCTTTTTCTTCTTACAATTGTTGATTTTATTGCCATTTCTTCTACTGTTTAGATATGTATATATATATATATATATATATATATATATATATATATATATATATATATATATGTATATATATATATGTGTGTGTGTGTGTGTGTGTGTGTGTAAATATGTATATACTGTATATATACATATAAGTATGTGAATGTACATAAATATATATATATATATATATATATATATATATATATATATATATATATATATATATAAATATGGATACACAGATATATGAATAAGTATTGTATGTAAAAAGTGAGTATTGTGCATTTAAATGTGTAATGCAGTATAGTTTACAATAGCTGTTCAGCAAAATATTTTGAATTAGTTAGTCCGGCTCACCATCCATGCTTATTAGTCACACCTAACTCCAGTAGTGACCCAGCGAACAGCTGCCACCATCCAAAGAGATTACTAAGCAAGTAGGGAATGGACTTAAATTGCTCTCTTTCACTTTGTCTCTCTCTCTTTCTGTCACACACCCACATACCCACATGTACACCTAGGGGTAGTTTAGTTTTAACAATGCCATCCAGAGAAAATTCACATAAATGCAAATGGACTCCGCACAGAATGCACCCAGCCAAGATTCATATCAGAGGACCTAGTGCTGTCAGGCATCATTACTACTTACCATGCCATTGTGTCATCCACACCGGTCAGCAGTGAGTTCTTAATTACTTACTGCATGCTGTAAATGAAGGTTTCCAGCCTCAAGGCCCTCAGGAAGTTAAGTCCTAATCTGGAGTATCATCTGGAAGAAAGACCATGTATGTGTGAAATACATATGCCTAGTTGGGGCTAAATCGTTGAATGCACCAAGAGGAATACCTGTAACAAATGGAATCAAGGCTTGGGAAAGACCTACAGTCTGAATATACTGTGATGTCCTATTTTCTTGACAGGCTGTATGGAATGTGCAAAGACACCAGAAAGGTACTGATTTGTGGCATTGCAATACAAAGAGCTGTGCTGATTTTGTTTAATTTTGGGATAAAGAAACCAAGAGTTCCTATAACTGTTATTTCATTTTAAACTGAAAAGCCAAAAAATGTGTTATTTTCATTTCATCTTCAAACTGAGGATCCAATACGAAGCATTATTTTAATTTCCAGATTAGATGTATACAATAAAATTGTAATGTTTATATAACTTGGTACCTGTCATCTTTTTGACTTACAAATGGCATAGTGTTGGCTGTTGAAGCTGATGAGCTCAGACAACATTATGCATATAATAATGGGTGAGCTGACTTCAACAAGAAGCAGGTATTTGTGAGAACTGGTTTGGACCAGGAAGCAGGCAGAGCCAGATTACTATTTTCTTGAGTCTTGGGTCAAGGAAGGAGCGGGTCAAAGGAGCCTCTGGGAAAGTTAAATCTAAAGGATGGAACCTTAAATTTGGAAATTCTCCTGAAGCTAAAAAGGGAGGAAAGGTTAAGTTAACCTTATACATAGCTGTAGTGATTTGTTTCTAAATCATGTAAAGAATTTATGGAAGGATGAACTGTGTTTGAGCTTTTGTGAAAAGCTGGACTTTATTTAACTTACCCTGTTTTCTACAATGAAGCATTTATTTCCTGTTACCCCATGCAACTAAATCTGTTGTATGCACTGAGGAAGCTGCTTCAAGCCACTTATTACCATTAAAATGGTTAAATGCTAATTGAACTGCGGTAGTGGTGCCACGGTAGCATTGTCGCCTCACAGTAAGAAGTTGTCCTGTTCGATTCTCAGCTTGAGCGTCTTCTGTGTGGAGACATGTGTGAATGGGCATACCTTCGTTGAAGGTTGTGGGTCAGGGCTGGCAACTCAGCATGTAAAAATCTACTGCCAATCATTAGCGGACCGGAGTTCTGCTGTGGCAACCCCTAACAGGGAAAAGCCGAAAGACACAACAAAATGGTTAAATGCTATACTGGTTGAGAATGCAGGCAAAAAATAATTGTACTCGAACTGTTATTTTGTAAAGCTACAGGAAGCTATTCTTAGAAAAAAAAAACAGTTCTGTTTTTGTGCAGCTACCTGGAAAGACTTCTGCCTGCTATTTTTCACTGTACTGCACACAGAAATGTAATTGCTGTTTAAGGACTGTCATTACTAACTGGCACTAAACTGCATCAGAGTAAACTGTATATTTTAAAGTTAAACAAACCTATGTTGTGTCCACTTAAAAGGGGTGGAGTATTGGCTGGAAATCTTCTGTAACTAGTGAACTGTTAAACCATTTGCCTGGAAGGAAATCCCTTCATAGCAGGAGGAATGTAATTGTTCATCTAACTGACTAAATAAATACATGTATGCATACATAAAAACAAGTAAATAATCTCCAGACACACATCACAGGGCTTTTCCTTAGGAGGGTGGCCTAATGGTTAAGGTGTTTGCCTTACAAACACAAGGTGCAGGGTTTGAGTCTCACAAGGGATAATTCTCCAGGCTGAAAATGGCTCACAAGGGCAGTTAGCATAGTACTAACCTATGAACCTAACACTGAGGAAAAGTTTTGCTTCAGTTTTTCTACTGCTTTAAGGTAGGGAATATTATAGCAATAACCCACGCCTGGGTGTGGGTAATGCTGGATTTACCCACGGTTGGCGTGGTGCCCTCGGGACCAAACAAAGCCAACCGTGGGTAAATACAGCATTACCCACACCCAGGTGTGGGTTATTGCTATTATACCATGACATTATTTAAGAAAAGAAACTATTACTTTTCTTAAATAATGGCATAGTATAATGCCTGTTTACTGCCCTTCCGCAGATGTCTGGCATCCGCGGCAGTTCTGATGTACTGCGTGCCTGCGCAGTACATCTGAGCTGTGGGCAAAAGCAACGGAGAAAGCAAGATCTCCATTGCTTTTTTTTTACTGTTTTCGCTATGTTAAATGGGTTTAACATAGCAAGACAGTTTTAAAATAAACAACGGAGATGTCCTACAGGTACATTACAAATTTTTAGCATATATGTATGGTATGCGAAAAAAACATTTTGTAATAGCTATTTACATTACAATAGTTATCACCCTGTATTTCAGAAGAAAGGGATTATTAAGGGTCAGGCTATCAGAATAGCTAGAATGACCTCCATTAAGGATGAGGTTATTAAGGATTTTGAATTTCTTAAGGAGATGTTTTTGGATAGGGGTTATCCTGTTGAATTCGTTGATCCCATTCTTCATGAGGTTCTGGAAGAGTGGGGTGAAAAATATCCACCACTTTTAGGGAGGGGGCTTATTACATGTCTGGTTATGGGGACACAGGCGGACATTGGGGCTAATATTGATTTTCAGCAAGCCTGTGTTGTTCAATATAGCCCCCATTACAAGGGAATTAAAGACATTCTTAACAAAAACTGGAGTATCTTTAGAACTAACTGAAATGTATGAAATTTTAGGCACCCAACCTATGTTTGCTACTAAGATCGGTTCCAACCTAAAGACTATTTTGGAGAGGAAAAAAGCTAAAACTGACAACAAGGATAGAATGAGCGGAACTATACCTTGCGGAAGATGCTCCTATTGCCAATACATCTTAGTAACAAAATCCATTACTTTGGTTAACACCAGTACTAACACCCTCCACTTCAGGAAAGGGAACTGCCTTTCAAGTAAATTAGTGTATTTTGCCAAATGCAATTCCTGCACTTAGTTCTATGTTGGGAAAATGGAGAGATTGTTTAAAACAAGAATTTATGAACATCTCTATGTTGTTAAAAACAAAAAAGAAACTAATGCCTTTTTTAGGCACAGTTTGAATTGTGCAGGGTTTACAGGCTATAAGTTTGCTATCCTGGATATGGTAGAAACAGACCTTAAATTGGCAAAATATTTTGTGTAAGAAAGAATTGTTATGGCAGCTGAGGTTAGTGCCCCCCCCCCCCGGGTTTGAATGACCATTTAAGTATTATGCCCATTTTAAAAGAAAAAGCAGAAACAGTTTAGTCCCCATCATAAATTTTGTGATTTACACCTGATTTAATGGTGGTTTTGGTTTTAAATTTGTTTATTCATGTCTGAATGTTTAATATTTATGTGCTGATTAATATTCATATATTACACAATTTTATATGCTATTGGATAGATTTTAACCAATCATCTATAAAGGTTATCTATTTAAATTGGTATTTTGTGTGATTCATTGTTCTGAAGAAGTCAACTGTGGACTGACGAAAGTGTTAAATTTCTTAATAAATTGCTGGAAAAACTTTTTGTCTTACTGGTGGAGAACAACCTTTTTTTCACTTATTTCTGGAGTACATTTCGCCTAGGTGCTTATTTTGTTGGTTTACCAGTTTGTTTATATTAAGCGCCAACACCACCTTCTGGTTTACTCATTTACTAAATCACCAAGTCTTTCATTGGCATATTGTACATGAAGTACTTGGAATAAGCGCATATGTTCATTCCCTATAGATGTAGTGTGTTTAGCCAATGCACTATATTCTTCTTCCCTTTTTGTGCAGTATAGATGGTCTCTAATCCTGGTTTTGAGATGGCAGTTGGTTTTGTCAACATAAAATTTATAACACTTAACACAGGAGGCCAAATAAACTAAGCCTTTACTATTGCAATCGGCTTTAGCTATAATCTCCCGTAAATATCTGGTTTCAGGGTGCCTAAAAAATCTAGATGTATCAATATATTCACAGTAAATGCACTTGCCACACTTCCTTGTGCCTCTGTCCAATTCATGGATGATTACATTAGACTTCGGATAACACAGTTGCTGTTTAAGACTTTTCCTGTTTTTATATATGAATTTAGGCTTCTGGCCTACCCACCTTTCAGTTTGCTCATCAACTAATACAATGTGCCAATTCTTGTTTATAATGCTTTTCACACTATTTCCTGAGTATATGAAATAACTAGGGGGATTCTTGTATCTGTGGCATCATCTTTATCTGTACCAACTACTTTTGTTGAGAGATATGGCTTGCCTCTTCCATGCCTCTCAGTCTTAATCTGTTCATATACTGAATTTATTTGGCTTTCAGTGTACCCTCTTCCTTGGAATTCCTTCTTCAAATCCACTAGATTAACAAAGAATTTGTCATCGCTAGTAGTGAGGTGTAATGATCTTAGTGCTTGTCCCTTTATTATATTTGAGAAAATATGGGGTGGGTGCATGCTATCCCTATGTAAATAAGAGGGTTGATAGCATTCTTTTCTATGTATCCTGGTTTCAATACCTGCACTGCTTTGTTGCACTACTACATCCAAAAAGTTGATTTCTAACCTTGACGTCTTGGTAGTAAATTGTAGAAAATTATTAGTGTTGTTTAATTCTGTACATAATTCATCCGGTGCTTCTTCACTACCCTTCCACCCAGTAAACCGATCATCCACAAAGCATCTGTATATCCTGATCTGTGTATTCCCTTTTGAGTGTATATGATGGTGTTCCCATTCATCCATTACCAGGTTGGCATAAGAGTTAGCACAACTAGTGCCCATCGCTACTCCAGCTATTTGCCTGTAACACTTGTCACTGAAGAGAAAGATGTTATGCTCTAAAACTATTTCCAACAACATACATAAAAAATCTGTTTGACTGTTATGATGCTTTCCATGTCTCATAAGGGATGCTTTCACCATTTCTAGTCCGTCGGAATTTGGTATACATGTAAAAAGAGACGTGACATCCAAAGTCACTAACCAGTCAAATTTCTTTCCCTCTGAACCTCCTCATATTTCATGTAAGTCATTAAGAAAATGTTGAGTATCTCTAAGTATGCACTCATTTAACACCACTTTCAACTGTTTATCTATATAAATATAAATTGGCTTAATAAGCCAGCCTGCTCCTGCCACTATCGGTCTGAATTTCAGATGTGCGGGGTTTTTATGGATTTTGGGTAGCCCGTGTATTCGGGGTATTAAGGGTTTCTCAACATGAAAAAAATTAAACAGATCTTTATTAATAACACCCATTTGCATACTGTCCTGCAGAGTCCTGTTAATACTTTCATACACGTTATAAGCAATGTCTGAAGAGACAATTTGATAAGTATGAACATCTGCTAACATCAACAGCATTTCAGTGTTATAGTACTCAGAGTTTAAAACTACTACTGGTCCTCCTTTGTTTGAAGGATGTACAACTATATCACTGTTATTACGTAGATCATAGAGTGCTTGCTTTTCACTGTCTGATAAATTACTTTCATATTGTGTGTTACCATTGCTACTCAACATGTATAAGTCCATCTCACAACTTTTAATAAACACATCTAAATGTTCCCATAGCTTAGGTGTCATTGTACTAGGTTTCTTAAAAGTTCTAACATTCATAGAAGTGGCATTATCAGTAAATAAAAGTTTCAAGGCTACATTGCGTACAAAGAGTCGCAGTTCAATTAGCAAATCACTTATCTCAACTTTGGAAGAGGGAATAAAAGTTAAACCTTTAGTCAGTAGCAAATGTTCAGCTGCTGTTAGTGTGTGGTTTGAAATATTCCGCACTAATTCAGTCCTCCTTAAGCCCACATCTTCTTTAATGTGCGGTTTTGTGTGTTGAATGTTGGGTCTTTCCTCTTCTGCACTACCCTCCCAGTTTCTCCATAGGGTTCGCACCCTAGAACTTCCTTTTGTTTTTTTTCGAAAAGGGAGAGGCGAATTAGGATTAATGCACTCTGTAATCGACAGTAGGACCTTCCATCTCGCTACCACTTCTTTGTTTCCATCAAGTTGCTGGTTAGCTGTGTCGTCAACCAAGGTGGATTGCGCTGGACGTACTGGTGTTGTTGAAGTAGTTAAAGCTGTTGCTCTATCTACTAAGGCTACGTCCTGGGTGGGTGTTTCCCTTGTGATGACAGGCTCTTCATTGGTGGAGGCTCCTCTCACTGTTCCAGAGTCAGATGACACCATATTGGTAGCGTTGTTATTATTGGTTGCTCTTACTGCAGGATTATCTCTCGGCCACAGAAACACTTGTTTATTTGAAAAATCATGTATATCCCTAACCAATTTCTTTTTCTTCAAATTTAACAACCAGTTCTCATAGGTTAATATGTTCTCAATGAGTTCACTGGTGTATAGATCATTTAGTTCATCTCTGATGAGTGAGCGAAGTTGCTTATTCTGCTGTTCCACATTAATCTTCAGTTCTCTCTCGATAGGAGAAAAAAAAGTCTATCAGCAGTTTCATATAAGATCTGCTCGTTTCCAAGTTAATATTCTGCCATTCTGCAAGAAGTTGTGGGTATGTCTCCCCGTAGGATGGCATATTTAATACCCTAAGGCACATTTTATTAGTTGATGAGCAGACTGAAAGGTGGGTAGGGCAGAAGCCTAAATTCATGTATAAAAACAAGAAAAGTCTTAAACAGCAACTGTGTTATCCGAGGTGTAATGTAATCACCCATGAATTGGAAAGAGGCACAAGGAAGTGTGATAAGTGCAATTACTGTGAATATATTGATGCATCTAGGTTTTTAGGCACCCCAAAACCAGATATTTATGGGAGATTAGAGCTGAAGCCGATTGCAATAGTAAATACTTAGTTTATTTAGCCACCTGTGTTAAGTGTTATAAATTTTATGTTGGCAAAACCAACCGCCATCTCAAAACCAGGATTAGAGACCATCCATACTGCACAAAAGGGGAGAAGAATATAGTGCATTGGCTAAACACACTATATCTATGGGGAATGAACATACGTTCTTATTCTAAGTACTTCATGTACAATATGCCAATGAAAGACTTGGTGATTTAGTAAATGGCACAGAACTAACAGAACTGAAATGGATTTTTCGGCTCGGAGTCATAGAAGATATGGGATGAATGATGCACTATCCCTCTTACCTGTCTTAAGAAATAAGAATATTAAGAAATGAATTTATATGCCATAGGTTTTATGAAAACATTTTATAATTATATGCTTTAACATGTTATTGAACTTGCATCTTATGTTAAATTGATTCATTATGTGAATGAACAATGGTTTTAAATATGTATGTTCCTTTAAATATTTTGGAGGGAAACTGGTTTGTGTTGATTAGGCATGGTATAAAAACTGAGTCCTTTATTAAGTGTTATGATGTGTCTGAGGAAGTAATTTTTATGAAAGCGCTTACATAGTACATTTTTGTGGCATAATAAACAGACTTGTGGAATCTTTATGTCTCCATACCTTGGGATTTTTTCTGATTTATATCTTTGGATTGTCTCACTTTGGTTTGGGAATTTTTTTGCAAATATATATATATATATATATATATATATATATATATATATGAGAGGTGGGGGCATGACTCTATTGCAGGTAATTGGATCACAAGGGTGAAGCTTACGTGATCAAACAAAGCCAGCTATGGGCAAATATTTCATTACCCAAACCATGTTATGTATTACTGCTGTTTTTTGCAGAAACATTGTATGATGGCAATTTAGTTTCATTTCACATCTTGCACTGGCTGCTGCATGCATGTGTTCACACTTGTACAGTATATCAGTGAAAGATTCACAATGTGTTTGCTGTTTGCAAACCTACCTGTTGTATACCTTTGTCTTCCCTTCTTATTAAGTTTGTACTACAAGCATTAATATTATTTTTATTTTCCAATACAAATACCAGTGAATCCCAAGTATGGATATTCTGAGTACTGGAAAAAGAAAAAGTTATGTCTTACCATAACTTTCCATCTGTGTTGTTGATCTTCGTTCATTCATTACTGATGGGTTATCGGTTCTGTCCTCGTAACTTAGCCAGCCAAATATCAAGCTCACATCAGCCAAAAACTCTCGAGCCAAGGTCCTACTTAGAATGCTCTGCTCCCTGTTACCTCAGATCGAGTTTGTAAGTTGATAGATAAAAATAGAGGCTACCTCTGGTCATAAAAGACCTACAATAAAGGAATATATGAGATCAACCAGGAACCTCCGGAGGGTGGGGAGTAATGAATGAATGAAGATCAACAACACAGATGGAACGTTATGGTAAGACATAACTTCTTTATCTGATGTTGTTAATCTTCGTTCATACCTTACTGATGGGAGAGAGTCCCCAGCTACTTGTATCCCTGGGTGGCCCTCATGGAAGTACATTCCTGAGCACCATGGAGCCAAAAGAAGCTCTACCTCTGGAGGCCAAGTCCAATTTGTAATGAAGAATAAAGGTATGAGGTTTGGCCCAAGTTGCAGCTAAGCAAATATCATTGAGGGAAGCCTTAGCATGGAAAGCTGCTGAAGTCACCATAGATCTTGTAGAATGAGCTTTCACTCTGTGAGGCAAAGTGACGTTTTTGTTGTAGATAAAGGTATTACAATTTCTCAACCATGAAGCCAATGTAACTTTTGAGACAGGATGACCTTGTGTAGATCCAGAAAAGGCCATAAACAGTTGGTCTGATTTATGGGTAAAATTTTGTTCTGTCCAGATAAAAACGTAATTGTTTATGAACATCCAAGGAGTGCAGGCAATATTCTTCCTTGTTAGAGTGGTTAGGAAAGAACACTGGGAGATCAATAGATTGGTTGATAGACTGCTCTGACATCACTTTTGGTAAAAAGGAAGAATTAGTTCTCAGTGATACCCTATCCTTATGGAAGATAAGATAGGGAGGTTTAATGCATAAGGCTTGAAGTTCTGACAGGTGTCTGGCCGATGTGATAGCAATCAGAAACAAAGTTTTCCAAGAGAGATATTTCACATCACATGTAGATGCAGGTTCAAAGGGGGGGGGGCTGTTAGAGCTTGCAGAACCAATGCCAAATCCCAAGGTTGTACCGGTTCTCTAAAGGGAGGTTTTAGGTGGCTAACCCCCTTCAAGAAAGTTTTACAGAGTCTATGTGACATAAGTGAAGAATCCTGAAAACCAATGTGGAAATTTGAGATAGCAGCTAAATGCACATGAATAGTAGAGACAGACACCCCAGAGTGGAAAAGATGTGATATGTAATCCAAAACCACCGAAACTGGGGCTGACAAGGGGTCTAATTGTTTATCCTCTGCCCATAGAGAGAACGTTTTACATTTATTAAGATAGATTAGTCCGGTGAACGATTTATGAGATGCAATAAGGATATTGAGCACAGAGGATGAGAGGTTTTCCTGCCTGGCAATCAATAGAAGTGGAGAAACCAAGCTATCAGTTTCAGGGTTGTTAGATTGGGATGAGTCAGACCCTGCAGATGGGAGATCAACGTTGGGGATGGATTGAAGATCCATGGTTGATCTAGCAGGTGAGGCCAGAGGAAGGGGAACCGGACTTATTGAGGCCAGTATGGAGCAATGAGGATCACTTTGCTCTTCAACTGTCATGCTTTCTTCAGAAAATGGGAGATGAGGGGAAGGGGAGGATAAGCATAAAGTAGACCTGAGGGCCAAGCGTGGACTAGAGCATCTCTTGGTTACTGTCCCTGAGGGGGGATCAGGGCAAAATAGTTGCTGCACTTGTAGTTGGTTGGGTAGTCAAATTGGTCGCAGCAAGGCTGGCCCAAGTGGTTGAAGGTTCTTGCCACTATCATAGGATTGCAAGACCACTTGTGAGGTTGCAGAATGCACCTGCTCAATTTGTCTGCTATCACGTTGGAGCTCCCGAGAATGTACATTGCAGTTAGAAAGTGGTTGGAAGCTATCGCCCATTTCCATATTCTCAAGATCTCTCAGCATAATGGGTAAGATCTGGTGCCCCCTTGTTTGTTGATGTACCAGACCACTAACATGATGTCTGATTAGATCGCAATAGTCCCTGATGGAAGGATGGAATGAAATGCTTGCAACACTAGTAGCACTGCCCTCAGTTCCAGGACATTGATATGCAAAAGGGCCTCTGTCTCCGACCAGGTGCCTTGGACCATGTTTCCCTGACATAGCCCACCCAACCCCATCAGGGAGGCATCCGTGGTCACCGTGGCTATGAGTTGATGGGAGCTGAAGGGGCGAGACCATTGTTGGGGATTTCGAGACATCCACCAGAGCAAATCTTGCTTGCATCTCTGAGTTACACTTATCTGAAAAGACAAAGGATGTTGTAGAGGGTACCACTGAGTGAGAAGTAACCACTGAAGGAACCTCATGTGGAATCTGGCTAGAGGAACAATCGTGATCGAGGCTGCTATTGACCACAAGAGTTGGAGTATAGATTAAGCGGGTGATTTGTGGTGACAGAGCAGTGGTTGAACCTGTTGCTTTATTCTTTGAAGCCTGTGGTCTGGAAGAGATGCTGTGCAATTTCTCGTGTTCAACAGAACCCCTATGAATTCCAGAGATTGAGCTGGGGTCATGTTGGACTTATCCCAGTTGATAGTGATTCCCAGGTTTTGTGCTGTGAGGAGAGTGTAGTGCAGGTTTTCTTCCCGTAGACGCTTGGTGGGGGCGGTGAGGAGTCAGTCGTCTAGATATGGAAACACTTGGAATCCTTGAAGTTGCAAGTGAGCAATAACTACTGCCATGCATTTGGTGAACACTTTGGGGGCTGTAGAGTGACTGAAGGGCAGAGCTCAGAATTGGTAGTGACTAGCTCCTCTGCGGAAGCAGATGCATCTTCTTGAGCATTTGTCCATTTTTATGTGGTAATACGCATCTTGAAGATCTACAGAGCACATCCAATCATCTTCTTCCAGGAGAGGAAGGATAGACTGAACCATGACCATCCAGAGTTTCTCTAATTTTACAAATTTGTTCAGTGTGCTGAGTTCCAGAATTGGTCTCCAGTCCCCTGTTTTTTTTGGCACAAAAAAGAATCTTGAGTAAAAAACAGATCCTATCTGGTCTGGGGGACTGCCTGGATGACTCTCTTTTGTAGCAGCTTTTTGATTTCGTTTGCTGCTGCTTCCCTTTGACTGGGTGGAATCTCAGTAATACTCTGCATGAGACTGGACAAAGAAGGAAGGGGATGTGATAACCTCTGGATTATCCGTTGTACCCAAGAGTCAGTGGTTATATTTTGCCAGGCAGTAAAGTACAAAGAAAAATGACCCTCGACTGCTTCCAGAGGTGAGCAGTCGGGGAACACTTCAGGAGCATTGATAGGGTTGGCCAGAGAACGAAACTCTGAAACCCTGGTTTCATGGACCTCCTCTGCCCTGAAAGGGGTGTCTTCCATTGGAGTTTCCCCCTTTGCCTCTAGGGGAGAACTTGGCATGTGCATCACAGAAAGAGCCCTGTGATTTCCCGTGCCACATATTCCCACTCCTCTGATTTCTAGAGTAAAATCATTGAGGAGTGGAGTGTCTGACACCAACAGCAGATAGGGTCTTGCCATCTTATTCGCACCTTGCCAGCGTATCTTTCACTTTAGAGCGGCCTTGATGGGGCATTCATGAAGGAAGCCTTAAAGGAGTCTGCAAAGTCACAAAGGCGCATCCAGGCATGTCGTCTAGTGACTGTACCCGTGCCTGCTACTCTAGCAGCTCCTTCCATTGCATGAGAAATAAGACACATGAAAGAATTGGAAATGGACTCTAGGGTGGCTATCTGAGAAGCCACATTGTCACAGACCTCGTCAGAAACAGCTCCTGCCCAGGTTTCAGAGAGCTGGTTGATAAGATCCCTCTGAAGCCTGGTAAAGTGTGCCAAATAGTTCAAAGACCTTACGGCGAAGGTCAGTGAAACAAATACATGGTTCCCTAGTCTGTCTACCACCTGGGACTCCTTGTTGGGCAAATGGACAGTTTGGCTCTCTTTTGCCAAATCCTTCTTAGTTGCAGCTGCCACCACCATAGCATCTACTGGAAGACCTCATGACCAATGTAGGTGCTCAGCTGGGAGCGATAATATTTTATCCGGTCTCCTTGGTATCACTTCCAGGGTGTCAAGAGCATTCCATGCATGCTGGACGATGAGCTGGACGAGCTCATTGGCCGGCGGGGTGACCCAGGAGGTAGGGAGCCAGTCACAAAAGGCCTGCAGGAATACGGATTCCTCAGAGGAAGGATTAGAAGACTTCCAGTCATCCCTCTGTCTAAGGATCTCGAGGATGTCACCAAAGGACACCTCATCAGAGGATGACCATGGGGACCCTTCCCCATCATCAAAATCTGTTTCTTCAGTCATCGACTCCTCAGTGGAGTCCATGTGCTTCTTCTTGCATGACACTCTGTGGGGTACTTCCTCAGTGGGAGGTTCTGGGTAAGACTGCAAAGAGGGGGTCTCCTGAGGAGGATAAATCTTAGGCCCTTGTGCCCAGTGTCTGGTGGTTGTGGCTTGTGACAGGTGCAGCACAGAGGGGGGAAGAGAACTCCTACATGTGGGGTTTGCCAGCAGAGGCAAGCACTCTCTCCTTGGCCTGGAAGGCCGGGCCGCCCAAGGAGGGATGGGAGCCTAGAACCAAGCATGACAGCCTCGGAACCGGGGTCACACCCCGCTCCAACGAGCCGACCCCCAGACCAGGAGTTTCAAGAGGACTGTAAACCATGAGAGAGGGAGGATTCCTGGAGGGTGCCATAGAAAAAATCGGCATGTAACCAGGAACGCCTTCCCCATGGCACAGCCACTGGCCTGAGAAGAGCCTGATGCCCAATGCACCGAGGGCCACAAAGATGACTCCGGTTCTAAAGTGAGATCCACTATTGGAGTTGGAGGAAGGGAAGCTGCTGTCAGAGTAATAGGCTTCGATACTTGGGTGGAAGTCAAAGGAGGAGTGTACGTTGGACTTTGAGGAGATATACGTTCACCTGAAGGAGGTAACATGGACTTCAATGGATGAGAGAGACCTCTGGCCTCAAGCAACTGGTCAACAAGCCGCAATGCATCTTGCTCAGAGAGGCTCCTGGCTGACCTCATAGAGAGACCTGATGGCGATTCTGGCCTTTCTAGAAAAGGACTATATTGACTAATAGCAAATGGATCCAAGGAAGGAGAATACTTGGTCCTTGCTAATTCGAGAGGTGCAGTGCCTGGAACCGAGGACATCTGCACCGAAGATAATGGTGTGGAAGTAGTCTGTGCCGACTATGTCAGCACCATAGAAGTTGAAGGTGTCCGCACCGTAAAAGCAAAAGTCTGACCTGATGGGTACGGTGCTATCAAGGAAATTGTCTGCACCAGTAACAAGGACGGTGCCGAGAAGAACTGCACTGAAGAACATGTCGGTGCCAAAAATGTCTGCGCCGTGGAGGACAGTAATGTCATACTCTGAGCCAAAGGGGATTGTACGAATGGTGCTGAAGGGAACTGTACCTGCATGGATGGTGCTGGTAAGGGCTGTGACAGAACAATTGGTGCCATAGTTGTCTGCACTGGGAACTCCGGTGCCAGTGTCGATAAGGAAGACATGGCTGAAGCCAGAATCAATTGGGGCGGTGCTGAGCCTGGAGCTGACAGGGTCACAGGTGGCAGCTCCGAAGTAGTAATCAATTTCACCTTCTTATGAGTCAACTGCCTATGATCTTCAGGGGGAGAAGAAGGGAGCGACCTCAATGAGGAAGAGGAAGAATGCCTCTTACGTGGTTTAACAGGAGGGGGGGTGAACCCTCTGACCCAGAAATAGCCTCACTTAAAGGAGATTTAAGAAGACCTTTCAATATTAATTTATTCTTCCTCACGTTAAGAGTCCTGGTCAAAAAATTTCTACAAATCCCACAGTAAGGTGAGAGACATTCAGACAGTAGACACACAAGTCTTGGCCATTGGAAAGTGGTAAATTATGGTCACAATCCTTACACTGCTTAAAACCAACGCTACTTTTCTTATTCGACATAATGATGTGGAGAAAAGGAACAGTACCAAAAAGAAGTGGAAAGGCTACCCAAAAGGGTAAGGAGAGAGAAGGAAAGATTACCAACGATGGTAATGAAGAATTACCTTAATGGTAAGAAAGGGGTAATAAAGAGAAATAAACTAAAGGGAGGGAGTCTTAAGTATACAATAGGGTAGGAAAATATTAGTAGAAACTATTTGAAAAACTTTAAAGTAAGAACAATATATAAAACTTTCTAAAAATTAGACAGCTGAAGAGAGTGGCTTGACACGGCTGTACAGCAAAGCAGGAAATGAGATCTGAGGTAATAGGGAGCAGAGCATTTTGGGTAGGGCCTTGGCTCGAGAGTTTTTGGCTGCTGCAAGCTTGATATTTGGCCGGCTCGGTTCCGAGGATGGAACCGATAACCCATCAGTAAGGAATGAACGAAGATTAACAACATCAGATCAACAGTTTTCATAGAATTTTCATTTTCATTTTATGCCAGCGTACTCATGCACCATATCTTGTATTTCTTTTTATATTTCCTGTTAACACTATTGTCTGCTTACAAATTAAGTGTTTGGTACTTACTGTTTTAATTTTGAATATAAATATATATATATATATATATATATATATATATATATAGGTTTACTATCAAAATGTTGAAAGGCACAATATTTTTAATAAAATTACCAAATTGTTTTGAAAAATTTGGTAATACCGAATTGCCACAGCGTCAGAAGTGGCAACCATGATGACTGAAATGTGAACTTCCAAACTTCTGTTTTTGAAAGTCCGTGTTAGCATTTACATTATTGCAGGGAGGCAAGCTCTCCTTCACCCCAACACCCCCAACATATTATATGTACCAACTCTGAGATCGCACTATAGTGAGGAAAAGGGTAAATTTCCTGATCCACACTGTACCGCGATCTTCATTCACAGTGCTGAACTCATGATAGAGAATCAATTTTTATTTTCACTATTATGAGTTCATACTATTTCAGTTCAGCATTGTGAAAGTTTAATAATGGCATATATATATATATATATATATATATATATATATATATATATATATATATATATATATATATATATATATATTCTAACTCCAGGGTCTCACTACAATGGGGAAAAGGCTATACATATATATGTATATATATATATATATATATATATATATATATATATATAACAGGGTTCCTATTAGTTCGTCGAAACTTCAGCAGTTCAAACACCATATGTTCAAACTGTGAAGTTCGAAAACTGATTATCGCAAAGCCGTGGAACACCAAATTCTTTCCAAGGGAAATAACTTGGTGGGCCGTTTCTGTGGCTTTGCAATTTTCAGCACTGTGGTGGAAAGTTACAGGTCGGGTTCAGGTAAGTGTGCAATTGTGTGGAAGTTAGGGTTAGGGCACGCGTTAGGTGAGTTAAGGTTAGGGCGCGGGTGAGGTGGGTTTGCGATAGTGACAGACTTTAGGGTTAGGGCGGGATAGGTGAGTTAGGGTTAGGACACGGGTCAGGTGAGTGTGCGATAGTGACGGACCTTAGGGTTAGAGTTTGGGTTAAGGTAAGTGGATAGATAGTAGTGTATGCACAGTTTAGTGTAGGGTTAGATGAAGGATTTTAAGTGTATGTGTGTGGATTGCTGATTTTTGGTGTGCTTGTGTTGTGTGTGTGTTTCTTGGAACAGCGATTTTTTTTCCCTGGGAAAAAAATCGCTGTTCTAAGCCTTCGACGGTTTTGCACTTCGAGGTTAGAAGTTCGAACATATGGTGTTCAAACTTCTGTCGTTTCGACAAAGTGATATAGACCCTGTATAAAATATATATACATATACATACACACACACACACACACACACACACACACACACACACACACACACACACACACACACACACACACACACACACTAAAAATTTATAGTGGAATCATGGAAATATCTGGAAATTACTTTAAGAAATAACGAGTCATTTCTGAATATCACCTCCTCGACCTGAAATTTCTTTAAGATTCACAAATCTGTGTCCGTGTCTGCTAGTTTCCAATACTGAAAGAACATGAAGGAGAAGACATATGGAGACGTTCATGAAGCAAGCAGCTTGTGATTTTGTTTTTAATCTATGAATCTGTTATGAATGGACTTGTTCCAGATGAAAATTCTCAGTTTGCAATGTGCATGCTTATTGTTCTGTCCAATTAGTGTGTGCATTTTACAATACTAGTAAGCGTTCTTTCTACAATAGAAGTTAATAACTGACTAGAAGTACCTCTTTGTATCATTAATCGGCATCTGCCATGTTTTCATCTGTGGGCCTTTTTCTCACTAGATTTGAATGAGTGCCTCACATTTCAGTTGTTTACCCTTTCCGGAGGGATATTATAGGAAAATAATTTTCCTACTGGAAGAGTGAATGGATGATTCTCACTGGATGGAAAAATGATAAACAACATATTGCTTGATATTTATAAGTAACAATCATCTGTAAAGCTGTTATAATCAATGTTTTGTGTATGGTCAATGCACCTGGATATTAACAAAGAAAAGCTGACAAAATCTTAAACTCCATACTTGATATAGGAAATTTTCCAGATTTATTTTTATTTAATCTTCTGATGTTGCCAGTGCAATTCTTCCTGCTTTTCAGACTGCTAGTTTTCTTTCCAGGGGTCTTCATATGCAGGGTTATTTAAGGTATTGTTAGTTCAGATTTTTTTTATTTTGAACTTGGAAGATAATTCGTCGTGCCTTGTTTATGAGGGTTTTTCCCCTTCTTGTACTTAAATGTATTTCATTAAGGGAAAAGTAGAATCCCCCAAGGTAAAAACCCTACCCCCACCTGCACCACAGACATGCAAACCAACATACATTTATCTGAAAATTCCCTGTTCTTTTCTGTACCTAATGCTTTCATTTCAGTGGTATCTACAGTGCATCTATGTGTCTATTTTTTTTCTCCATTTTTAGCCTTTGTAGAATAATTTAGATATAGTTTGACCCTAACCACTCATACCTCAGTTGCACAATTACTTTTACTTTCCTTTTCAGTCTTCTATGCATTGCAGAGCAAACTATTCATTTGTTTCATTTGTCTAGTTATATGATTTAATTAATTTGTTGCCTTTGCACGTTCACTCTTCTGTGCAGATTTTATACATTTTAGACTTTGACAGCAAAAAAAAAATAAAATTTTTGCACTGTATTCATTTGCTTTTACTGTATTTGAGTTTTCTCCTTCTTTATTTTGCTTTTCTTAAAAGTACTCAATTTTATTTTTTCTGCTGCATTTATTACTGCTTGGTCGTAGCCTGATTAAATTTATTACTGCTTGGTCGTAGCCTGATTAAATTGTAACTGTTATTCTAAGTCTTTTGGTTTAAGCACTTGGGCTTCATATAGGCTGTTTTACATTAAGAAGGTTTGTGGTCTGCACTGTTGTGGCAGGACAGGTAGCTTACATCCTTCTAAGCTGGGAATTGCTGATTGATGACCCAGTGTCTGCTATTCTAAAAGTGTATTAGTTCTAGCTTAAGCACTTGGGCTTCAAGCCAGTTATTCTACATTAAGAAGGTTTGTGGTCTGCAATCTTGTGGGAGGAGAGGCTGGATTCTGTCCTTCTGAGCTGGGAATTTCTGGTCACAGGCTTATTGTGACTGTTATCTGAACTGTTTATTTCTGAAATTGGTGCACCTTGTTGCTGTAGCTTAGACCAGATTCAGGCCTGCTGAATCTAGCTTTGTTTGTATAACTTGAGCACTGATCCAGGTCATCTTTTTTGGAGAAGGTTCCCCTGCACCCCAGTAAGCACAGGTGTGCAGTTAGAACTTGTCTGATTGAAGACTGCTGGAACAGGGCTCAGTTTTGAGCTTTTTTCTGGTTAATTGGGTAACTTGTCGAAATCAGTTTGTTCGTTTTCTGTTGTTTTATATATATATATATATCATCATCATCTTCTTTTGGCTGTTCCCGTTAGGGGTCGCCACAGCGGATCACCTGTTTCCATTTCTTCCTGTCCTCTGCATCTTGCTCTGTCACACCAACCGCCTGCATGTCCTCTCTCACTACATCCATAAACCTTATCTTAGGCCTTCCTCTTTTCCTGTTACCTGGTAGATTCATCCTTAACATCTTTTTCCCAATATACTCCGCATCCCTTCTCAGCACATGTCTAAACCAACGTAATCTTGCCTCTCTGGCTTTGTCTCCAAACCTTCCAACCTGGGCTGACCCTCTAATATACTTATTCCTAATCCATTCACCCTCGTCACACCCAGTCCAAATCTTAACATCTTTAACTCTGCCACATCCAGCTCAAACTCCTGCCTTTTTGTCAATGCCACTGTCTCCAACCCATATAACATAGCTGGTCTCACTACCCTCTTGTAGACCTTCCCTTTCACTCTTACAGGTACTCATCTGTCACAAATCACTCCTGACACTCTTCTCCACCCACTCCATCCTGACTGTACTCTCTTCGTCACCTCTCTTCCACACTCACCGTTACTCTGAACTATTGACCCCAAGTATTTAAACTCATCCACCTTCGCCACCTCTACTCCTTGCATCCTCACCATTCCTCTATCCTCCCTCTCATTCACACAAATATATTCTGTCTTAGTCCTGCTGACCTTCATTCCTCTTCTCTCTAGAGCATATCTCCATCTCTCCAGGGTCTCTTCCACCTGTTCCCTACTCTCACTACAGATCACAATGTCATCTGCAAACATCATAGTCCATTGGGACTCCTGTCTGATGTCGTCTGTCAACATGTCCATCGCCATTGCAAAGAAGAAAGGGCTGATCCTTGATGTAACCCCACCTCCACCTTAAACGCATCTATCACTCCAACTGCAGACCTCACCGCTGTCACACTACCCTTGTACATATCCTGTACCACTCTTACATACTTCTCTGACACTCCTGACTTCCTCATACAATACCACAACTCCTCTCTAGGCACCCTGTCATATGCTTTCTCCAAGTCTACAAAAACACAATGCAACTCCTTCTGACATTCTCTGTACTTCTCCATCAACACTCTCAGAGCAAACATTGCATCTGTAGTGCTCTTTCCCGGCATGAAACCATACTGCTGTTCACTAATCATCACATCCCTTCTTAACCTAGCTTCCACTACTCTTTCCCATAACTTTATGCTGTGACTGATCAATTTAATCCCTCTGTAGTTACTACAGCTCTGCACATCACCCTTATTCTTAAAAATCGGTACCAAAACACTTTTTCTCCATTCCTCAGGCATCCTCTCACTTTCCAAGATTTCATTAAACAATCTGGTTAAAAACTCCACTGCCATTTCACCTAAACACCTCCATGCTTCCACAGGTATGTCATCTGGGCCAACAGCCTTTCCATTCTTCATTCTCTTCATAGCTATCCTTATTTCCTCCTTGCTAATCCATTGTACTTCATGATTCACTATCCCTACATCATTCAACCTTCTCTCCCTCTCATTCTCTTCATTCATCAACCCCTCAAAGTACTCTTTCCATCTCCTCAACACACTCTCCTCACTTGTGAGTATGTTTCCCTCATTATCCTTTATCACCTTTACCTGCTGCACATCTTTTCTAGCTCGGTCCCTCTGTCTAGCCAATCGGTACAGGTCCTTTTCTCCCTCCTTAGTGTCCAACCTTTCATACAACTCTTCATATGCCTTATCCTTAGCCTTCGCCACCTCTCTCTTTGCCATGCACCTCATCTCCTTATACTCCTGTCTACTTTCTTCGTCTCTCTGACAATCCCACTTCTTCTTTGCCAACCTCTTTGCCTGTATACTCTTCTGTACTTCCTCATTCCACCACCATGTCTCCTTGTCATCCTTCCTCTGTCCCAATGTGATATCAAGCATCTTTCTAGCCGTCTCCCTTACTAGCACTGCTGTAGTTACCCAGCTATTTGGTAACTCTTCACTGCCACCCAGTGCCTGTCTTAACTCATCCCTGAACTCCACCTCACAATTACCCTTTTTCAGTTTCCACCATTTGATCCTTGGTGCTGCCCTCAAACTCCTCCTCCTCTTCTTGATCACCAACGTCATCCTACAAACCACCATCCTGTGCTGCCTAACTACACTTTCTCCAGCCACCACTTTACAGTCTCCAATCTCCTTCAAACTGGCCCTCCTACATAAGATATAATCCACCTGTGTGCATCTTCCTCCACTCTTGTATGTCACCCTATGCTCCTCCCTCTTGTTAAAATACGTATTCACCACAGCCATATCCATCCTTTTTACAAAATCCACTACCATCTGACTTTTGCATTCCTTTGTTTAACACCATACCTACCCATCACTTCTTCATCCCCACTGTTCCCTTCACCAACTTGCCCATTTAAATCTGCTCCAATCACCACACTCTCACCCTTGGGTACAGTCATCACCACTTCATTCAATTCACTCCAACATTTTTCTTTCTCATCCATTGCACACCCAACTTGTGGAGCATATGCACTAACAACATTAATCATTACACCATCAATTTCCAGCTTCATAAACATCACTCTATCCGACACCCTTTTCACCTCCAAAACACTCTTCACATACTGTTCCTTCATAATAACTCCTACACCATTTCTCCTCTCATCCACACCATGATAAAATTTGAACCCACCTCCGATACACCTAGCCTTACTCCCCTTCCATCTGGTCTCTTGCACACACAATATACCAACCGTCCTTCTGTCCATCATATCAGCTAGCTCTCTCCCTATACCAGTCATACTGCCGACATTCAAAGTTCCGACCCTCACTACCACAGTCCTAGCCTTTCTCCTCTCTTCCTGCCTTCGGCCATGCATTCTGCCTCTTCTCCTCCTTCGGCCAACAGTAGCCGAATTTCCACCCGCACCCTGTTGGCTAACAGTACTGGTGGCAGTTGTTGTTAAACCGGGCCTCGACTGATGCGGTATGGAAATATTAACTGGTGACTGCATGAAAAGATTTGGTGAAGTTTTACGCCAGATGCCCTTCCTGACGCAACCCTCCCCATTTATCTGGGCTTGGGACCGGCACAAAGAAATGCACTGGCTTGTGCATCCCCAGTGCTGGGTTTTATATATATATATATATATATATATCTATATATGTTTTATTTTATATGTTTTTAATATATATATATATATATATATATATATATATATATATATATATATAATAAATTGCATTTTATTCATCTGCTTTTACTGTATTTGTGTTTCTTCCTACTTTATTACTGGGGGCATTGACTACAACTCTGATCTGCTATATATAACAATCCTTTTTCTGTGCTTTTAAACTGTTTTTTTGAGTGTATAAGCTTTATTTTCTGGGAAAAAAAAAAAAAATATATATATATATATATATATATATATATATACACTTGTTTCCCACCTTTCTAAGCTAGTATAGTCCAGTTTTCAAGTTAGTGCTGAATTCAGGGCTGTGTTACAAATCCCTGTATTTGCCCATACCTTACTTGGATAGAAGGAATTTTCTCTGTTCACTTGTGAGAGACGGGAGCTTTGAGCAGCCTATCTGTCCCTGGAGGAGTGGTTTCAGCCCAGAAATTAGTAGTTTATTGGCCATTTTGGACTAATTTTTATCTCTTTCATTTCCCTGCTATAAATACCATATTTGCCTGGTGTTAGCTAGGGTAAAACTATTCCCGGCTCCACAAAGTGTCCTCTTCAATTTTTCCCTTGGAACTAGACAAACTTTCAACTTAAGCACTCAAGCCATTCATTTCTCAGCCTGTCACTTGCTCAAAACATATAGCAAGCACTTATAAACCCTAGCACTAGACCCTCCTGTACTGTACAGTAGGACAAGGCTCTCTATTTGACCTTACCAGCCATCCAGCAAAACAGTTCACTGTACCTATCCAGGCATGTCCAAAGGGCAGTTTCAGGTGTACTCTCCAGTCCAACTGGTGAATCTGGGCATTTTGAGGCAATGTTACAACTGCCTCATGTACACAGACAACCCCCTCCTCCTACCACCAAACACTAATACATGCAAGAGATGCAGTTATACAGCCAGACTAGAGGCTAAGCTCTCTCAACCCAAGACTGGATCAGACAGTCAAGAGGAGAAGGGAAATACTTGCAACACACCACCAGTCTTACATAGACCAGCACCTGCAAAAAAACACACATAAATACATGGAAACATACTCAGTGGCTCTAAATAAAAATCTGCAAAACCAAAAGAGACCTCCAAAGCAAACATCCAAGTAACCTCCACCCCCCAACACAAACCATGAAAAACATACTTGACAAAACCAGTGTGCCATGCAATCACAGCCCTTAAGGCAAAATAACATACACAACATACTAGTAATAGGTGACTCTAGAGTCAGTATACTGATGTCCCACTCACTAGGCTGAATAAGGAGAAGGTTACTGTTAGCTGCCTGTCGGGTGCCAGGATCCGCCACATAACACATAACACAAGCACTCAGGTCACTCCAGAACAAGTACAAATATGACTCTGTTATTGTCCATGTTGGTGTGAATGACCTGAGCCGTACCTCCCAGGACTACATGAAAAGAGACATGGAAGAGCTCTCTGATCATGTAGCCCAGGCCAGTATGACCCTGACTCTGATTAGCATCCTGCCCTCAGCAAGAATGATACTACGGTATAAAGAAGAAATTCTCAATTTCAACAACTGGCTAAGTTTCTGGTGTCATTTAAAGGGGATCCAGTGTCTGTCTGCCTGGGATGACATGCTCAACAAGCCATGCTGCTTTGCTAGAGATGGCTTGCACCTGTCACCCTTAGACTTTTGAATACTTGCCAAGGCTCTTGCCACCTCTATAGTGCCTTTTTTTAGGCAAGGCTCAAAAGACAAACCCACCGCTGTAAATAGGACAAGTAACAAAAAACTGAGGGTAATGCTACTCAGTGCCAGAAGTCTAAACCTCAAAATGCACACACTCGAGGCACTTCTCAGTATGGAGAAAATTGATATGTGTGCAGTAACAGAAACCTGGTTTAAGGGTCCAGAGAACACCCCAGCACTACCATGCTACAACTCATACCATACATTTCGGCCACAGAACCCAAACCGAAATACAAAAGGTGGGGGCATATCCATATTCACCTCCAGGTTAGTGACACAGCATGATGCTTCAGAGATCATCCACGTGCAACTAACAATGGGCAAAACTGTAATTCAAATTGTAGCTTGCTACAGATCACCCACCATGTCCCAGGACCCCCATTCCACGTTTCTGGAAACACTGGGAAACATAAAGGTCCTACCAAACACCCTATAATTAGGTGATTTCAATTACCCAAACATTAACTGGGAGAACTACTCAAGTACTAACTCCTTTGCCCAACTTTTCCTAGAATTTATAAACTCAAATGCCCTGGTTCAACTGGTCAGCACTCCCACCAGAGGTGACAACATATTGGACCTGGTCATCACCAACATGGGCGACCGGTATTCCACACCAGAGTTCAACCCATTGCTGGTTAGATCTGGCCATAAACAAATCACTTTGGATATCCATATTCTGCCCCCACCCCCGGGCAAGAAAGCCACCGTGAAAAACTTTTCAAAAGCAAACTTCACGTTACTTAAGACCAAGGTGGAAAGTTTCAAAGCCCCCATGCTGAAGGATAACACTGTCCAAGCTGCAAAATCCTTTACTAATGCATTCTACGGGCAGCCACAAGAACACATGGATCGAACCATCCCAAGCAGAACCAAGACTCACTCCTCCAAGAAAAAGAAACCAGTCTGGTGGATTCCTGCCATAAACAAGCTATACAATAGAAGGAGGAAACTAGTACAGAAAAAAGTAAAATCCCAAGAAGGGAAGACATCCCTGATCAGTATCAGCAAGAAACTATGATCCCTCATAAAATCATCCAAGGCGAGCTTTGAAAGAAAAATTGCCAAGGACTCCAAAGATAACCACACGACATTCTTTAGCTATGTCAAGAATCTAAGTGGCAATTCTCAGATCTGCTCAGAGTTAGTGCAGAATGGCAAAAAATACACTGAACCGATCGATATCGCCAACATCCTGGCAGACAGGTTCAGCGCAAACTTCATCCCCCTCTCATCCCCAAAAGGGCCCATAACCATACCAGAAGAATGTAGAGTCCCTGAAATCACAGACACTCAAGTTAAAACAGCCCTCTCCAAAGCCAAAAACACAGCATCAATGGGACTGTACGGTGTCCCAGGCTGCGTCCTACACAAGCTCAAAGATGAACTAACCCCTCACCTAAACACACTGTTCAAACTCAGCCTCTCCACAGGCTATGTACCCATAGAGTGGTGCACAGCAATGGTTATTCCGCTCCACAAAGGTGGAGCCACAACAGACCCCGGGAACTATCGCCCTATAAGTGCATCATCATGGAACTCATTAACAGAGACATTGGAAACCTCCAAACACTGGACCCTACCCAGTTTGGCTTTGTTAAGGGCAGATCATGCCTCCTAAACTTGGACTTCTTTGAGACAGTTACCAAGGCTGTAGATGAGGGAAAGGTGGTACACACAGCCTATCTAGACCTCGCTAAGGCCTTCAATACCATTCCCCATTCTGGTATTATAGACAAGCTCACCAGCCTGAACATAAACCCCTATGTCACAAGATGGGTTGCCAACTGGCTCACGGACAGAATCCACATGGTGAGAGTTGTGGGAGCTAGGTCCGACTCTAAACCGGTTACAAGTGGCATTCCCCAGGGCTCAGTCCTAGGACCCCTCCTGTTCAGCGTATACTTCTCAGAGGTACAGGCAAGCACAGAAGGACTATGGCTGACCAAGATCGCAGATGCCTGCAAACTAGGGGCTATAATTGACTCTCCGGCTGACACAGACATCCTCCAAAAGGGTCTCACTGAGATGGATACCTGGTGTCAAAATCATGGCCTCAAGCTAAATGGCAAAAAGTGCATAGTCATCCCATTTGGAAAAAACAAAGTACCCAAAAACTACCACATAGGTGGTAGTCCCCTAAATACAAAAGACGTAATAAGGGCTCTGGGGACCCAAGTAGATAGTAATCTCACCTTTGATAATCACAGAAGGGTTCGCATCCAGATCAAAAGAGGTCATTGTGCCCCTCTACTCATCACTCATCAGACCCATCTTAGAGTACAACGCCCCATTTGGGATGTACCTTACAAGACACCTGCAACAGCTGGAAAGACCACAGAAGTACCTCACCAAGAGGATCAATGGCCTCAAACAGATGCCCTATGCAGCTTGACTGAAGAAACTCCAGTTGTACTCGGTTGCATACCGCCTACTCAGAGGTGATCTCTGCCTGACATACAAGGCATGTCCAACCCAGAATTGATGGACATGCTCCACCTAAAGAAAACCTTATCCCCTCGAGCCACACGCTCTAGGGATCTAAACCTCACCACAACAATAAATAGGACATGCTGAAGGGGTAGATTCCTGTCCCAGAGACTTCCCATGCTTTGAAACAAGATCCCAATCTACATTAGGCAGAGCTCCTCGCTAACACTCTTCAAAAGCAACCTTGACGAGTGGATGGGAAACAGAAAGTTTACCTCGGGGATCACTTCAGTGGCTCTGCTGGACAGAGGCACAGGGAACTAATCTAAGGGGGCGACGAAAGCCAACACATTCTGGCAAGGTTTATAAATATCTTCGGGCAGATAGCCTAGTACCCACCTATGAACCTATTTATTTTAATCAGTTTAGTTTGCAAGCATTATTATCTGATCTTGCCCTTTGCCAGGCACAATCATATTAAGAGGATAAGTAAGCAACACTGTTTTGCTGATTACATTTAATGCCCAGAATATACTTACTGATCGTTGATATACATTTTTTTCTTATTTTTTAGCTCACCATGTTAAGACAGGAACATGTGAAGTGGTAGCGGTTCACAGATGTTGTAATAAGAACAAGATCGAAGAAAGATCACAAACAGTCAAATGTTCCTGCTTTCCTGGGCAAGTGGCTGGGACTACACATGCAGCACCTTCTTGTGTTGATGGTAAGGAGTTTTGTTTTTTCACTCTGTTGAAACTTGCTGCATACATTTATTTTCTAAAAATAATTCCAGTATTATTTATATTTCCTTACACTTTGGGACCTGCACAAATACATGTAACCATGTATTTAATTAAACTATTCACTCCAAAACACTGTAGAAAAAAGAAGTCAGAATAAATGAGCTATGCATCAGTTTATGGTATATTTTAAATGAGTTTTCAGGTTAGACACCAAACTCCTTAGTGAACGTGCACCTTTAGGGATCTCCTAAAACTAGTCTCAGCATTGCAGCCTCTAAACTAATGAGCTAGGGAATTTCATTGGAATGGAACATGGTAGGCAGGTAGAGACTCATACCAGAGATTTCCAAACCCATCTTAGTAGTCATGACCTGCCCCCCCCCATCTTAGTAGTTATGAAAGACCCCTCACTACAGAATGGGGTCCAAATGGAGAGATAATAAAATCAGCAAAAGAGGGGTCTGAATGGAGAGATGATAAAATCAGCAAAAGGAGAGAAGTATTGCTGGAATTGACTTCATCCTCACTCAAGTCTTCACGAGTACCTTCATGAGATGGACCCTGTTTTTCACAGCATCTCACCAAGACGACACTGTTATATGTAGATAGCATGTTATATAGCATATATCATGGACAGAAGTAGGTTAAAAAAATAAAGAAGATAGCTGGGTGCACAAGTCCTAAGATAAAAAAGTGCCCAATCCTGGTAGATGCACTGGTACCATGACTGGAAAAAAATGACAGTGTAGAATCCTAAAGACATGGAAATATTGCTACAACGGGGCTAGGGCAAGCCCAGGGGAAGGATGCCCCCCTCCCCCCTGTTATAGAAGGAAGTAGCAGTCCACAAAAAAGAGCTATACAGATGAAAGAGTGAATTATTGAGGATAAGAAAGAAATTATGTATTGTTATTATTATGCAAGAAGCCCAGAATTTCCAGGCAAAATATATACAAAAAGATTAAGAGAGAAATTCGAGGAAAGAAAAAAAAACTTCCACAAGAAAAAACTGTCAGAAGCTTCAAATAAAAATTTGTGTTCAATAATACAACAGATCCGTGAAAAACACTATATAGACCAAGAAACCCTGTGCCGTTTGGAAAAAGAAGTGACTGAGGAAGTGTGAAAATGTAAAGAACAAAATTTACAGACATTTAAAGGGTATGAAAAAGAAATATGGATATGGGAAAGAGAGATCTGATATGGTACAATATATATGCAAACGAAAAAGCCAAATTAAGCAACACAAAAAGACAGCCCCAAAGATATTCAAAGAGAAATACAGGTAAAGGCATCTAGGTATGGACAATTTCACAATTAAAAAAATAAGATCACAAAGAGGGAATGTAGAACAAGAAGATTAGTCAAGTAGAAGTTAAAAAAATAGAAGCTGAAGCTATGGAATATTTACAAAGTGAAGGATTCAGTGTAGAAAGTCTAACAGGTTACACACAGCACGATGGAATAACTAGTCCTCAAAGTAAGGAGAAACTAATCAATGCATAAAGATCAGCACCAAAATAAATACAGGCAAAGACATCTAGATATGGAAAATTTGACAATACAGGAAAAAAGAAAATAATGAGGCAAAGTAGAAAAGAGGATTAGTAATGGAGAAGTTAAAGAAATAGAAACTGTGGTTATGGATTACCTGCAAAGTGAAGGATTTAGTGTAGAAAATGTTATTCAGATAACAACACAACAGGATAGAGTAATGGACACCAAAATTAAGGAAAAAACAGTTGAGAAGGAAGCATCTAAACAGTTGACATATGAAGATGCTTTGGAGCCTCCCATAGGAAATCAGTGCAAATATTCAGTTGGAGCTATACAGCAAGGGAAAGAACAGGAAACTGGGGCAACTCTGACACAGTCGGTGCCATGGAGTGATAGGCCAGTGAGTTCCCACATGAAAAAGCAATGGATGGCACAGGAAGATGCTCTGAAACTTTCTATAGAATACTCGCAGAAAATGGAGAACAAAGAAGGTGCCCTGAGTTTAGAAGAAAATGATCTAAGAGAAGAGTTGCTTGATTTAATAGAGATGGATAGACATATTAAGATCAATGAAAGAAATAGACTACAGAAGGTCAATAAAATCCAAAAAGTTAGAAATTTGATAAAACAAATGAACACAATAATTAGGACTGTCCATAGAGATCCATGTGATATTATCGAATTAAACAGGATACATTACTGTTCAGCCAAATTAATAACAGATAAAGTCCTACCACAAGAACACAGGGTAGTAAGGAAAGGACGGGGAGAAATTAAATGCCATCATGGAAGTATCGAATCAAGAAAACTATAAAGCAATTAAGACAAGAAGTGCCACTGTTAGAAGAGTATAGAAGAGGGAACAGATCAACAAAAATACTTGGAAAGATAGCTGTGATAAAAGCAATGTGCAATATTATAACAGATCAGGATTTATTGTGTGCTATCACAAATAATAAACTAAAAATATCAGCACAGGCAGAAAAACTTATAAGATACACAGATAAATATAAAGGAAAAGTACAAAATAAGCAATTTATTGATGATCCAAAAAAAGTTTTATAGAGAATTGGGAAACAAGGTAGAATGAATTGAGAGACCACCAAAAAAAGAAGAAATAGATACATTCTGGAGAAATAATTATAAAGAGCCTGTGGAACATGAAAGATGCTAAATGGATATAAGAAGTAAAAGAAAGAATAAGAAATTCTAATGTACAGGATATAAAATGGGAAGAAGTAATATCCAGAGAGGAATTGAAATAAAGTTAAGTAAAGCTTCTAATTGGAAAACCCCAGACCCACATGCAGTACCTGACTTCTGGCTAAAAGTATTAACATCTTTGCATGAAGATTTAGCCTTGAGTAAGAACTATTTATATGCATACCCTAAACAGACACCAGCCTGGCTAGCAACAGGAAAAACAATGTTCCTACTTAAGAGTGAACCAGCAACCTACCCTAAAAACTATAGGCCAATAACTTGCCTTCCAACGATGTATGAACTATACACTGGAATTAATGCCAACAGAGTTTATAGTCATTTAGAAGAAAACTCAATTATGGCAGTAGAACAAAAGGGTAATAAAAGAAAGTCATATGGAACAAAAGATCATTTGTTGTTAAATAAAGTCATAGTGAACTGTATAAAGGGGAAGAATCTAAGTATGGCATGGATAGACTACAAAAAAGCATTTGATAGTATCCCACATTCATGGATAAAAGAGTGTTTAAAAATGTATAAAATGCACACTACACTGGCAAAACTACATCACAGCAATGATAAAACAGTGGAAAACCACTATGTAGTTAAGCTATGATAAAGGACAAATTATTATTCCATGGACAAAAATTCAAAGGGGATATTCCAGGGTGACTTTCTGTCACCACTGCTCTTTTGCCTTGCCATTAACCCATTATGCTGTCTGCTTAACAGATTAGGTAATGGCTATAATTTGGCTCTCAAAAAGCAACAAAGTATAAAGGCTTCTCGTAGTCTCTTTGTAGATGATTTAAAACTGTATAGTTCATCATAGGAAGAACTGAAAGCACAACTGCAAATAGTCAAATCTTTTTCAGATGATGTAAGCATATCATTTGGTCTTGATAAATGTGGAAAAGCAACCTTTAAAGCAGGGAAGCTGCAGCACCGAGAAAACATCAGTTTGGGACAATAATGTAATACAATGGAACTTGAGCAAGAGGGAGTGTATAAATATTTGGGAACTGATGAAGGATCAACAATAAAACATGCACAAATGTAAATAAAACTCAGTAAGGAATATTTTAGAAGACTTAAAATAATCCTGAAAAGAACGTTGACATCTAGCAACAAAATTTAAGCTATAAACAATTTGCTCTTCCTGTCCTAACACACTTTTGGAGTGACTGATTGACTCCAAAAGGTGTTGGACAAGAAAACAAGAAGGATGCTTCATGCTCATCAAATGATTTTTAAAAATTTATGCATACCAAGATTATATATTCCCCATTCTGAAGGAGGTCTCAGCCTGCTTGAAATTGATTACATGTATAGATCTGCAATCATGGGCCTGCATAAATATATGCTGACCTCACAAGACCCAAACATAATGAAAGTTTTGAAACATGAGGAGAATAAATCTAAGATGACTTCCCTGCTTAGTCTAGCAGAAGTATATCTGCATCAAGTGGGAATGGAAATCAAACCAGAAGTGGATACAAATCAGGCAGCAACTGAATGTGCCAAAAAAAAAAAAAAAAAAACAAAAAAAAAAACAAAAGAAAAAATATAAGGTGAAGGATCAGATAAAAAGGCAAGCAAGGTGGAAAATACATAAATATAGCTACAAGTACAGAAAATTCCTAGAACAACCTCATGTTGATCAGGATCAAATGCAGGGATGGTTAAGCAGAGCCAGATTCAATGCAAAAGATTAAAGGTTAATATTGGCGGCCCAAGATAGTGGTCTACTTATACGTTGGCTTACAAAGTCCATTGAACATGTCAGAGAAACAGACAAATGTAGGTTTTGTAAAACAGAATTGAAAACAGTCACACACCTTTTTGCTGGTTGTGACATACTAATGACAGAAGGACTGTATACTGAAAGGCATAATAATATGGCAAGAGTGTTGCACTGGGGATTGTGCAAACATTATAATATTGAAATAGCAGAGAAACACTGGAAACATGAGTCACAAAGAATCATAGAAAATGATGAAGTCTACATCACATGGGATCACCCATTACCAGCAGTTCAAAAGATAGATGCAAGAAAACCAGATGTACTGGTCTATGAAAAGAAGACAAAAGTAGCACTGATCATTAAAACTGCTACACCCTGTGACTACAGTGTCTTCCGTACCGACAGATACAAAGTCATAAAATATCAGGATTTGCAAGCAGAAATGAGAGCAATATAGAAGAAAGATACCCAGACAATTCCAGTAGTAGTAGGAGCAACAGGTCTTAAAAAAAGAATCTACAATCCTATTTAAATATCTTACCAATACATGTAACTCCATACTAATTGTAGAAGGAATAATTACTGGGCAAATTATGGGTGCTGCGAAGAGCATGTCTGGTTAACATCAAACATTGAAACATTGCTAATTTCATGAACTTTAATCATACATTGACTAAGAATGGGGTCCATTCCCATCATGGTATTAGAAACCCAAAAGACTTGGAGAAATTAAAAAAAAAACAGAAAGGAGCTGGCAGACTAGATGATGGGGAACTAGAAGGTCCTTAAGTTAGGTGGACCTAGGTAATGAGGTCTTTAATAAAGTTATTAATAAGATCTTAATCACTGACCTCACCTCTACTTTTAATTAACACATGTAACAGCATAGGGGAAATGTGGTCATGTGAGGATCCTGTCAACACATCACCCACATAATGTTGGACGTTGAATGTGGTTAATATCAGAGTCAGGTAACCCAAGATATAATGCAGTGCAATAGTTTAGACAGGCAGAAATCAGTGCATGAATGACTGTAGTGAGATGCTCACAAAGTAATGAGCACTTCATACAGATAACGTTTCAAAGATGTTGTGAGGATGTGAAGTATTATCATCTATACCATGGACAATAGGGCAGTGCATGTGTGACATATGCCAGCATAGTTGGCTGGAGTTTTGTAAATAATTTTTTATCGTTTGACTATCACACTAACTTGTACAGATGCTTATGTTAAAAATGTATCAACAGTGTTATTATTACTGAATAATTGTTTTTGTTTAAACAAAGATTCTATAATTTTCAAGTACTACAACTGATCTTAGAAAAGCTCTTAGCCTGTTCTCTATCAGAGTCATGTGATAAATGTGATGTCATTCTATAACCAGCACTGAGGGGATGGAACTCATAGATCAGCTTGTTTTTCTTTGTTTTGTTTTCTTTGGAAGCTAATATAAAAATCGATGACAGTTATCACAGTCAGTTCAGTTCAGTTTGATCAGTATAAGTTGGAAGAACATCACCTTGCCTTGTGGAAGTAAGCAAGTCAGCATCTAATCTTGCCTTGCTGCAGTAGTCAAATTAGATAGGGAACAGTTCTTCTTTAGACAGTCATGAATTACAGTGAGATTATCTACGTATTGTTTTTCTGCATTTTCTTGAATCTGTCCAACTGTGTTACTTTTATTTTTTCTGTGATTGAAACTCTGATTTTTTATTGCACTTAAATATTTTCATATTTTCTATTTTATTATCTATTATTAAATACTTTTATACCTTTTATTGTGGCTGGTCTTTTATAGATTTCTTTTAACATCTTGACAGTACTTGTGCTTATTCTAGTGATGCCTTGGCCACTCTGAAAAGCCTTGCTGCTTGGGTTACACTTATCATTTATTTATTTTTATTTATTTTACATTTGTTGACCGGGCTAGTCTAGCTGGAGAAATTTCCATTTTCAGTAGCGGCCAGGGGAGAAAAGCTCCACAGAGTGAGATACATACAGCAAAACTATCAAAACAAAATAGACTAATGATAATAATAACAGTAATAATAATATTAGAGTTAGTAATAGGGTTTGCAATGAAAAACAAAAACTAGTAAACCCTTCAATGTAAAGTACTACTACAGGAGTTAATTCCTATGACACACAATACTATCTACATGACATTGTACAAATTGAGAAAGAGAAGGAAAAAAGAAAAAGCTCATTAGATCGTAAATAAAGGAAAGTGTAATGAAAGTAGAGTGAAAAGAGAGTATGGGAAAAGTTAGGGATTAAATGTTGAAAAAAAGCAAACAATACAGATAACAGGTAGAGAAGTAGTGGGAGAGAAGAGAAGACAAATAGTGAGAAGTGTATCAAGGAGTAAGAGAGATCGTTTTATTTAGTTAGTCATAGTGAAAAGCTAATCAGGTTTACTACATGAACAAAGCCAGTGATTTTGGAAATGCAGTTTAATATTTTGTTTGAAAAGAGGCAATGATGTAATCTTTGTTATGTTAGTAGGTAACAAATTCCATTTTGTCCCTACAGCATTGGTAAATAGAGAGTCACCAGCATAATTATTTGATTTTATAGAACTTATCAGAAGTTTACTGGAGGAGCGGAGAGAGTTGAGATTTTTATAGGGGATTATGAGTTGTGAGAGTATTGGGGTATTATTAGGTTGGTACCAGATTTTGTGGGCAATGCAGAGTTGATGGATTATCAGATAGTTCTGAAGCTCAGGCCAGCCTAAAAGTTTTAAGTTTAGACAATGATGTGTTTTATATGGGTTACCGGTAGCAAAGCGGGCAATGTTATTATAGCAGGTTGCCAGTTTGTGAAGGCTTGTTTTTTTGAGATTGGTAAAGATAGGTGAAGCATAAAGAAGAGTGGAAATAAGATGGGAGTGAGCAATCCTTGTTCTAGTCGAGGGTGTAAGAAATGGTCTAATTCGATATAGGGATCCTATCTTTCTGTTAACTAGTTTTATGGAGTTGTTAATGTGTAGGTCAAATGAGAGATTATTGTCAATTGTAATACCTAACAATTTAGTTGATGTGTCAGGTGAGATGATAGTGGCGCTGTTGGAAGAGATAGTGAAATGTAAGGGGGAGGTCCTGCATGTGGGGGTAAAAAGAAGAAGTTTGTTTTTTTTCGCATTTAGTAAGAGGAAACGACTAGAGAACCATGTTTCTACGGTATTGAACACTGTTTGGGTGAGTGAGATAAGTTCTGGGGTAGAAGATGCTGAGCAGATAAGCGTAGAGTCGTCAGCGTATTGAATGCAGGTTGCTTGAGGGATTATTGTTTGAAGATCATTAATGAAGAGGGAGAAGAGAAGTGGACCAAGGATAGAGCCTTGTGGAACACCAATGGTAACAGGCAAGAGAGAAGAGGTGTGGTTATCCCAGAGAACCGCTTGTTTTCTATTTGTGAGGTAAGATTTAAACCATTTAATGGCTGGGATATCGAATGAGAGGGATTCAAAAGTATTAAGTAACAAGGGGTGGTTAACCATATCGAATGCTTTGGACAGGTCAATGAAGAGGGCAGAAGAGAGTAAGTTGTTGTTGCAGTTTTGATTAATAGTATCTACAAAAGAAAGCAGGGCAGTGGTGGTACTGTGATGTGGTCTAAAGCCATGTTGACAGTTTGCTATTATGTTGTGATGAGAGAGATATTGTACAAGTTGAAGGTGGATACATTTTTCCATGATCTTAGCCAAAGGTGAGAGGAGAGCAATGGGCCTATAGTTAGCATAGTCAGTTGAGTGTCCACCTTTGTGTAGTGGGATAATATGAGAGACCTTCCAAATTTCAGGGATGATTCCTTCTTTGATTGTCCTATGTATGAGAATAGATGTAGGATAAGCAATAACCTTGGCAGCCTTTTGAAGAAAAAGAGATGGGAGCTTATCGGCGGAGGGGCTACACGGTTTTAGTTTTAGAAGAAGTTTGTGAATGTATGATGTAGGGATAGGTTTTAGTTTTAGAAGAAGTTTGTGAATGTATGATGTAGGGATAGGTTGTAATGAAAATTTAAAGGAGGAGTTAGTTTGGTTACTAGGTGGACAGAAGTTGTTGACATTAAGTTGTTTAGCTAGAGTTTGAATAGTTTCTGTGAAGAAAGAGTTAAAAGCATCTGCAGTCTGTTGTGGTGTATCAGGGTCTGCATTTAGTGGGGAAAGTGTTTTGGAAGTTCCTGGGGAGAGGAGTTTATTGATTGAGGACCAGAATAGTTTTGAATTATTAAGATGAGTTTGTTGTAGTTCGATATAGAATTTCTTTTTGTCGGTTATCACTGCCTTTTTAGTTAGATTTCTAAGCTGTCGGAAGTTTAGAAGATCAGTGTTAATTCTGTGGGATCTCCATCTAGCCCAGACTTTATTTCTAGTGAGAATGAGCTTTTTGGTTTCATTGGATAGCCAAGGGGCCGTATTAGATTTCATTCTAATAATACGTTCAGGAGCATGTTTGTCAAGAATGGATAAGAACATTTTGTTAAAATGTAATACTGCATTTTCAAGAGGAAGTGTTTTTAAGGGGTTCCAGTTACATGCCCTGACTTCAGTTTGAAATAGGTCCAGATTAAAATGTTTGGAGGTGCGTATTTTTCTAGTAATGTGGGGGTTTAGCCAATCAGCTTTTTCTCTTGTAATAAAAGTTAGAGAGTGGTCACTAATATCATCTGGCAAGGTTCCTAATTTGTAATTATTTTTTACTCTGTTTATAAGTATCCAGTCTAGAATGCTTTCTCTTTTAGTATGTTTATCGAGCCTAGTAGTCGAGGTGATGGTTTGGGTGAAACCATGTAGGTTGATATGAGATGAAGGGTTTTCTTCATTAATACTATTCCAGTCTATGTTCAGGTCACCTAGTATGATAGTTTCCTGAGGATAAGTGGCTGATATGTAACTAAGATAATCTTCAAGGGTTGAAGATAAACTTAAATAAACTTAAATAAACTTAAAGATAAACTTAAATAAACTTATTATAAATCTTCATTTATGATAGTATTGATTTAAGTCATTATAATTGAATACCTTTGTAAGAACCTGACAGTGACTGGCTGGTGGCAGCATTGTTACCTTATTGTCTGGGCAAAAGGGGAAACAGCTAGTAAATCTCTGCCAGCCTTTTCCAGGAGTGTGTGTGTGTGTGTGTGTGTGTGTGTGTGTGTGTGTGTGTGTGTGTGTGTGTGTGTGTGTGTGTATGTATGAAAATCAAATACCCAGGTATGGGTGTGTCAGTCTCTTGGAACTGCTGTTGGGGGAAATTGTGCTTGATGCAGATAGCTATATTTGAAATTATGTGTAAATCCATCCCTAATTTAGTGATGGTCTCTCACCACTATCAGTGCTGAGGCTCCTTGATTACTGGCCTGGGGTAGAGAGAGACTGTCACATACTGGTGTCAGAGCGGGGGGATATTGATTGAACTTCGTTTGCCTGTGGACAGTTGTCACAGAAGGTTTGTGTGTAGTCTCAACAGCCACAAAGTAAACATTCAGAATTTAATTTCCACAACAATTTCATTTCATTTTGATAGTTTAGTTTTGTCAAGGAAAGCAGGCAAAGATGTTAGCAGAGGATTATGGTAAGCTGACAAAGAATCAGTTGGCCAAGGTGTGCGAAGCCAGAATACTGGTGCATGGTAACTGGACTAAAGAGGAAATGGTTTCAGCTTTATTCACAGCTGCAGAGTAGACCATTGGCCAGGAGGACAACCAGTCTTGTGTTGGGGATGTGCAGTCTTCAGGAACAGGACAACTCATCTTTTCCTCAGAAGGCTTAAAAATCTGTCTGGAGTTAAAGAGACTTGAACTGGAGACTAAAGAGAGACTGCAACATTTGGAGGCTGAAAAAGGAAAATCAGCATCAGCATGAACTGGGGGGCAAATATTTTGAGATCAAAGAGAGACTGTAGGATTTGGAGATAGAAGAAAATGAGAGACTGCAGCAATTGGAGGCTGGAGAAAAAGAGAAGCAGCATCAACTGAGGCCAAACATTTGGAGAATGAAGAGACACTGTGGCATTTGGAAGCTGAAGAAAAGGAGAAGCAGCGTCAGCATGAGAGAGATGCTGACCCTTTGTCAGGGTCATGGAGGTAATAGGGAAGGGAATAACTGGACCCCTAGAAGCAATAAAGGTCAGTAAAGCTCTTCCAGAATTTTCAGAGGGGGGATGACTTTGATAGTTTTATTCATATATTGAAAGAATATGTAAAAAGTGTAATGCTGCCAAGAACTCTGGGTAGGGTTCCTGACCCCTTACTCCATGGTAAAGCTGTAACTGCTGTTTCTAAATTACCTGATACCAATTGTTTAAACTATGATAGAGTGAAACAATGTTTATTGAACTGTTATAAGTTAATACCAGAAGCTTACAAAAAAAAAAAACATTTTGTAAACATAGACATAAAGCACATGAAAATGTATGTGATTATATTGCTGAGTTAAGTACTTACTTTCATAGGTGGATGAGTGGCTGTCAGGTTACCACTTTCAAAAGGCTGTCAGACCTTTTGGTGAGGGAGCAAACCCTTAATAATTTGCCTGAGGACATGAGAATCTGGTTGCCAGACTGAGAGTGTAACTCTGCCGATGAGCTAGAGAGAAAAGGGGATCTGTACTTAGCAAGGGGCATCACTGCACAAGATGGGGATACCCAGTGCTGCACATGGGTATAAGGGAGCCTAAAACACCTCAACAGAGTCTACCAGTAAAAGAGGAAGCCACTAGTTCAGCTACATGGCCAGGATTAGGGGTTAGATGTTTTAAATGTAACCAGAGGGGCCATGTTGCATGCAAATTTCCACTGAAGCAAGCTGGGGAACAAAAGGTGAGGGCACCAGCAAGTGGGAATCACAGCATGCCAGTAGTAAGTTGTTTGGAAACAACAGGTATACCAAACCTTGATTGGAGTTTATATCCTATCTTAGTGGATGGAAGATAGGCCAATGCTAAGAGAGACACAACTTCTGACATAACCATTGTGAAACCTGCAGTGGTTAAAGAGGAGCAGTACTTGCTTGGGCAGTCCACTGCAATCAGAGCTTTGGGAGGAATCCCATTCCAAATACTTTTATCCTGGGTTCACCTTGACTGGGAGGGTGGAAAAGGAAGCAAGCAAGTAGCTGTGTTTCAGGATATTCCTGCAGATGTCTTGATAGGGAATGATTTTGATAATACAGTATCCTGTGCACATGCAGTTACATGCAGTTAGGCTTGGAGACAGGCATGTACGTCTGGTAGGCTGGAGGAGACCCAGACAGATCACACACCTGAAGCTGGGACTGGTGATGTTGCTATTTCAGGGAGGAAACTACCCTGTAGCAGTGAGCCTGGAACTGAGCCGCAGCTGCTGGTAGGTACTGATGTTCCCATAGAGAGGGTGACTGCAAGGGCAGAGATGAGTGATAACACCCAGGTTTGCAGTGAGGCATTGTTGTCAGAAGATACTAGGCTTCCTGTGGAAAGGGAGCTGGGAATGGTCACAAAAGTGGAGTTGAGAAAGGCTCAGCTTTTGGGCCCTAACTTATGAGGCTTGAGGGAGGTAGCTAATGAGGCACTTGATGCTCAAGGAAAAAGGGAGTCTGTATACTGGAGCAAAGGGTCACTGTACAGACAGTGGACCCCTGAGGGAGGACTAGAGGGTGAGGTAGTACAGCAGTTGGTAGTGCCCAGAGCCTACCATCTGGCACTTCCAGCCATAGCCCATGACATTCCTTTTGCAGGTCATATGGACATAAAGAGTAGCAAGAGATGTATTATGAAGAACTTTTATTAGAATGGGATTGCAAAGGATGTAACATGGTATTGTGGAACCTGTAAGCAGTGCCAAAAGGTAGGCAAGGCAGGGGGCAAGGTCAAAGCTCCTTTGATGCCTTTACCTGTGATTGAGGAGCCATTTCATAGGGTAGCTATGGATGCTGTGGGACCTGTGAGCACCCCAAGTTCCTCAGGGAAGAAGTATATCCTGGTAGTAGTAGATTATGCTACTAGATATCCTGAAGTGGTGGCTCTGTTCTCCATTGAGGCAGGGAAGGTGGCAAATGCTTTGCTAGAGATTTTCAGCAGGGTAGGTTTCTAGGGAGAAATACTTACTGACAGAGAGGCCAATTTCATGTCAGACCTGCTGGCTAGTCTATAATAGCGTTGTGGGGTGAAGCACCTAAAGACCTCCCCCTACCAACCCCAGACTAGTGGTCTTCTGGAGAGATTAAACTTTACACTAAAGACCATGCTAGGGGCATTTGCAGACCAGTTTCAAAGAGAGTGGGACAAATATTTGCCCCATCTTTTGTTTGCAAACAGAGAGGTACACCAGGAATCTACAGGTTTTTCACCCTTTGCATTGCTGTATGGGAATAGCATAAGGGGGCCTTTAGATTTGATTCATAATGCATGAGAGGGTGAGTGTGAATCTCCCCACAAGGAGTGTGTTGCGGCATATGTCCTAAATCTCAGAGCAAATCTTAGGGAGCTCATGGGCTTGGCCCAGGAGAACTTGGCAGGAGCCCAACAGCAGAAAAAGTCTGATATGACAGTAAGGCTCGAGCACTAGAATATGCTGTGGGACTTAAAGCTGTAGGCAGCTTGGGTGGATCCATTCAAAGTAATAAGGAAGGTCTGTAATATCAATTATATGGTAAACCTGCTAGGCAGGAGGTGGGGGCACACATTGTACTCTGTTAACATGATGAAGCTTCAGCATATCAGGAAAGTTCTGGGCAGACTGCAAAGGGCAGGGTTGACCATCAAGCTCAGTAAGTGTCAGGTGGGTATGGCAGAGGCCACTTACTTGGAACATACAATGGGTAGTGGTAAGATTAGGTCAGAACCTGGCAAAGTGGAAGCTATTCCAGCATGGCCTGCCCCTGTTATCAAAAAGCAGGTGAGGGCATTCTTGGGGACAGCTGGGTACTACAGAAAGTCCATCCCAATTATAGTATAACAGCTGCTTCCCTCACAGACTTGACAAGGAAAAACAGGCCAGATAAGTTAGTGTGGACCCCACCCTGTAAGCAGGCATCCCAAAAGCTTAAAAGGGCTTTGGCAGGACCCCGTATGTTAGGCAGTCCAGATTTTAGTAATTCCAGTGCAAATGGACTCACAAGATAGTGTGTAGGTTGATGTGTTTCCAGACAGGCCCATTTCTCTCAAGCAACAGTTTTCCAGGGTCACTTGAAAACCTAGCTTGAGTCTTCAAAGGGGGGGAGAAGTGATGATGTGAGGTTTTGCCATCTGTACCAGGGAGTATAGGGCAGTGTGCATGTGACATATGCCAGCATAGTTGGTTGGAGTTCTGTAAATAGTTTTGTAAATCATTTTCTGTCATTTGATGATTACACTGACTTGTACAGATGTCTGTGTTAAAATGTATCAACAGTGTTATTATAATTGATTAAATGCTTATGTTTAAACAAAGAATGCTATATTTTTCAAATACTGCAACAGATCTTAGAAAAGCTCTGAGTCTGTTCTCTACCAGAGTCATGTGAGCAAATGTGATGTCATTCTATAATCAGCACTGAGGGGTTAGATCTCACAGATCAGCTTGTTTTGTTTTCTTTGGCACCTGATATAAAAATCTATGACAGTTATCAAAGTCAATTCTGTTCAGTTAGATCAGTGTAAGTTGAAAGAACATCACCTTGCCTTGTGGAAGTAACAAAGCATTTAATCTTGCCTTGCTGTATTAATTAAGTTAGATAGGGAACAGTTCTTTTTTAGACAGTCAGAAATTACAGTGAGATTAGCTAAGCATTGTTTTTCTATATTTTCTTGACTCTTCTATTTTTTATTTTTCCAGTGATTGAAACTCTGATGTTTATTGCACTTAAATATTTAATATTGTCATGTTTTCTATTTTATTATCTATTATTAAATATATTTATACCTTTTATTGTGACTGGGTGTTAGAGATTTCTTTTAACATCTTGAGAGTGCTTGCGCTTATTCTAGTGACACCTTGGCCACTCAGAAAAGCCTTGTTGTTTGGGTTATTCTCTATCATTTATGTTAGTATTGATTTTACTCATTATAATTGAATACCCTTGTAAGATCCTGACAGTGACTGGCTGGTGGCAGCATTGTTACCTTATTGTGGGGGCATAAGGAGGCACAGCTAGTAAATCTGTGCCAGGAGTGTGTGTGTGTGTGTGTGTGTGTGTGTGTGTGTGAAAATCAAATACCCAGGTGTGTGTGTGTCAGTCACTTAGAACTGCTCTTGGGGACAATTGTTCTTGATGCAAAGAGCTGCATTTGAAATTACTGTGTAAATCCACCCCTGTTTTAGTGACGGTCTCTCACCAGTGTCCATGGTAAGGATTAAGGTTCCTTGATTACTGGCCTGGGGTAAAGAGGGGCTGTGACAGATATAAGTAACATAACTGAATAAAAGCTGCAATTATGTCCTTCAGTGGCATACTACTGATCAAACCAGCGTATTCCATAACTAAAAAGTTCAGCTCTACTTGATTCCTAAGTAGACTATTCTCTATCTGTAAAGCCTAGCACTTGCTCCTACAGTACTTTTTCACCCTGATATAGCACTTTTATTATAGATAGTACCCCACCAGCCTAAAACCCCTTTCTCGATCACCCACATCCCCCGGAGTCTTTTTTAAGTTTTTGTCTATTCCTTCTAGCATGTCGAGGGATCAGTTGCTAGTGTCCTCTCCTGCTCAGCTGGTGAACCTGGGAATATTGAGGCAATGTTACAATTGCCTCATGTACACAGACAACCCTCTCCTTCTCCCACAAAACACAAATACATGCAAGAGATGCAACTATACAGCCAAACTGGAGGCTGAGCTCTCTCAACATAGGACTGGCAAGACCAGACAGGAGGAGAAGGTAACCACACACACCACATACCCAGTCTCACATAGTACTATCACAACTTCAAATCATACACATAAACACACAAAGACATACTCAGAGGCTCTGATCAAAAATCTACCAAAACAGCAGAGGCCACCAAAGCAGACACCCAAACAACTACCACCTCAGGACACAACACATGCAACACATAGACCACACAGTCAGTGTGCCAAACAGTCACAGCCCTTAAGGCCAAACACAATGCCAGACACACTCGTCATTGGTGACTCCATAGTCAGACACACTGATGTCCCACTCACCAGATTGAGTAAGGAGAAGGTCACAGTAAGCTGCCTGTCAGGCGCTAGAATCCGCCACATAACGCAAGCATTCAGGTCTCTCAACAGCAGGTACAAGTACGACTCAGTCATTGTCCATGCTGGTGTAAACGACCTGAGATGTACCTCCTTGGACTACATGAAAAGAGACATTGAGGAGCTCTCTGATCATGTAGCCCAGGCAGGCATGACCCTGACCTTGAGCAGTATCCTACCTTCACCAAGAATGATGCCACAATACAGAGATAAGATGATCAGCTTTAATAATTGGCTTAAACTCTGGTGTCATTCAAAGGGGATCCAATGTCTGTCTGCCTGGGATGACATGCTGGACAAGCCACGCTGCTTCGCAAGGGACGGCTTGCACCTGTCACCCCTGGGCTTCTGGATATTGGCAAAGGCTCTTGCCACCCCAATAGTGCCTTTTTTAGGCAAGGCTCAAATTCTAAACCTACCACCCTAGAACACAAAAAAGGAAAAAAATGAAGGGTAATGCTGCCCAGTGCCAGAAGTCTCAACCTCAAGATGCACGCACTCGAGGCCCTTCCCAGTATGGAGAACACTGATGTCTGTGCTGTGACTGAAACCTGGTTCAAAGCTCCTGAGAGCACCCCAGCACTATCAGGTTTTACCTCATATCATGCGTTCCGGCCCCAAAATCTGGACAACACCAAGAAAGGAGGGGGGGTGTCCATATTCATCAAGGACACCCACACCTCAAGGTTGGTGGCAACGCACAATGCATCGGAGACCATCCAGGTGCAATTAACCATAGGCAAGTCTGCTCTGCAATTTGTAGCATGTTACAGGCCACCCTCTCAAACTCAGGAACCTCACATAGCTTTCCTGAAAACACTGGAGGGGATAAATGTATCTCCAAACACCATCATACTAGGTGACTTCAACTACCCTAATATAGACTGGGATCACTACTCAAGCCCAAACACTCTAGCCCAAAGGTTCCTAGAGTTCATAAACTCAAATGCCATGGAACAACTAGTCACCATCCCCACAAGAGGTGAAAACATACTTGATCTCATCATCACGAACATGGGATCACAATGTTCAACACCGGAAGTATACTCCTCACTGGTGAGATCAGATCATAAACTAATCTCACTGGAGGTCCTCATCCCGCCCCCACATGAGATAGAAAAGACCACAGTGAAGAACTTCTCAAAAGCTGACTTCACACTTCTAAAGACTAGTGTGGTCTCTTTTAAGGCCCCCGAGCCGGCTGAAAACATTACTCAAGCCGCTGAATCACTTACAAATGCCTTCTACCAGCACCTACAGGACTGCATGGATCAGGCAATCCCAAACAAAACAAAGACTCTTTGTACCAAAGGCAAGCATCCAGTCTGGTGGACCCCAGCCATAAACAAGCTCTACAACAAAAGGAGGAAGCTACTACAAGATAGAGCAAAATCCTTAAAAGGTAAGACACCTTTGATCATTATAAGTAAAAAACTAAGAGCTCTCATAAAATCATCTAAGGCAAACTTTGAGAGAAAAATCACTAAGGACTCAAAAGACAATCATAAGGCCTTCTTTAGCTATGTTAGAAACCTGGGAGGAAACTCCCAGATATGCTCAGAATTAGTTCAAAATGATGTAAAAATCACTGAACCTACAAACATTGCCAACATACTGTCTGACAGGTTCAGTGCAAACTTCTCCCCCCCTCCCCCCCAAAAGGAGAGATATCTATACCAGAGGATTGTAGCCCCCCAAACATCTCTAACGCTCAGGTGAGAACTGCTCTCTCCAAGGCGAAAAACACAGCATCCATGGGACCAGATGGTGTCCCCGGCTGTGTGCTCCACGAACTCAATGAGGAATTAAACCCGCAGTTAGGACAGCTGTTTAATCTTAGCCTCACCTCAGGATACGTACCCAAGGAGTGGCGCACGGCAACTGTGGTCCCACTTCACAAAGGCGGTGCCTCCACCGACCCTGGAAATAACCGTCCCATCAGCTTGACAAGCCTGATCTGCAAAGCTATGGAGAGGATCATAATGGAACTCATAAATAAAGACATAGGGAACTTGCAGACTTTGGATCCAACCCAGTTTGGCTTTGTCAAAGGCAGATCATGCCTTTTAAACTTGGTTGACTTTTTCGAAACAGTCACCAAGGCCATTGATGAGGGAAAGGCAGTCCATACAGCCTACCTCGACCTGGCAAAGGCTTTCGACACAATACCCCACTCAGGTATCATTGAAAAACTCATCAGCTTAAATGTAAACCCATACATCACAAGATGGGTTGCAAACTGGCTAAGTGACAGAACCCACAGGATCAGAGTTGCTGGCGCCATGTCAGTCTCAAAGCCTGTCACAAGTGGTGTCCCACAGGGCTCAGTCCTGGGCCCACTCTTGTTCAGCATCTACTTTTCAGAAGTACAAGCAAACACAGGAGGGCTATGGCTGACAAAGTTTGCAGATGACTGCAAACTGGGCGCCATAGTCGAGAACACATCTGACACAGATATCCTTCAGAAGGGTCTCACAGAAATGGATAACTGGTGCCAGAGCCATGGCCTAAAGTTAAACGCCAAGAAATGCATAGTCATACCCTTCGGGAAAAACAAGGTTACCCCTAGCTACCATATAGGTGGCAATCCACTGAGCACAGAAGAGGTTATCAGGGATCTGGGGACCCAGGTTGACAGTAACCTTTCGTTTGACACTCACGTTGCTAAAGTAGTTAGGAAGACCTTCTACATTGCCCACCTGATCATGAAGGGATTCACATCTAGATCAAGGGAGGTCATCGTCCCCCTGTACTCATCACTCATCAGACCAATGATTGAGTACAATGCCGCATTCGGAATGTATCTGACCCGACACCTGCAGCAGCTGGAAAGGCCCCAAAAGTTCCTCACCAAAAGGATAAAGGTTCTCAAAAATATGTCTTATGCTGCCCGACTGAAAGAACTCCAGCTCTATTCAGTCGCTTACCGCTTGCTCAGAGGTGACCTGTGCCTGACATACAAGGCCATGTCCAACCCAGAATTGATGAACATGCTTCACCTCAAAAAATCTAGATCCCTCAGAACTACAAGGGCGGGAGACTTAAATCTTGACACGGTTATTAATAGGACATGCTGGAGGGACAGATTCATCACCCAGAGACTCCCTATGCTGTGGAACAAAATCCCAGTACATGTGAGGCAGAGCACCTCGCTGGCCTTGTTCAAGAGAAATCTTGACCAATGGATGGGAGATCGCAGATATACCCCAGGGATTACCTCAGTGTCACTGCTTGACAGAGGCACAGCAAAATAATGGGCATAGTTTCCTTCAAACTAAAGGGGTGGCGAAAGACACAAAACTCTGGGCTAGGCTTATAAATGCCCTTGGGCAGATAGCCTAGTATGAACCTATGAACCCATGAACCTATGCAGAAACATGCCCATGTCACACAGCATTGAACCAAAAGCCATCCTTTTTTCAATATAAGAAGGAATTTGGTGGGTGAGGAGCTTATGATGACTGTGTGTTCACATGTGAAATCATAACCTCTTTCTGGTCTGGTCAGATCTTCATCTGACAAATGCACATACAACCCAGGGTTGATTACTCAAACAACAGGTACATCTCAGTATTATCTGTATAGCAGTAATACTTCAAACCCATCCTTTCACTACTACCACTAGTGGAAATAAATAGAGGATGGAAAGTACCTAGGCCAAAACTGAGACAAGTAAAGTACTTCACCAAAATGAATGCATCATATAAGATGATTAAATGAGACAACCATGTGCACATAACCTCACATGTAAAAGGGAAAGTATATGGGCATTGATAAAGATCATATCAGGATGCTGCAAGCAGTACAACCCACAAAATTAAGTTCTTATCAGGGATCAAGGAAGCCCAAGATGGAACAACATTCTCATCAGGGCAGGCTTCTATAATAAACATGAGTAGGACATCATGCATCACATGTAATATAACACTTGGTTTGTTAAATATTAACCTCATATCAGTAGACCAGCTATGTAAGAAATTATGTCAAATATGTCAGTAAATAAGCGAAGGAAACCAAATCCCTTTTTATCGCATTTGCAATTACAATCACATTTGGCAAGTCTAAAAACTGCTATGACTACTGCAATGTGACACTAAATTTATAGCTTCCTTATTTCCTCTGCCTGATGACCTCAGGGAACATGAATACATCTACAGGGACTTAGATTCCTCAGTGGAACTACTGACTATCAGAAATGTTGTCAGACAATAAGGTCTCTATCATAAAACAACCTCATCATGGAGGGATAATAAAAAAACTCATATTATTAGACAAAAGACACTAAATATCCACCAATATCAACTTGTAAACAGCAAAAAAAGTATTTACAAACTGTGTTTACAACAAAACAGCATATGTGGTTTAAGGCAGATAAACTTAACAGTAATAAATAAAATACTGTGAGGCACATTCTTAGAAAGTCAACCAAGAGTAAGCAGTTAAAAATGTAGTTTAGCTGAGTCCTGTTTCATGATTATGACCTTTTCTCAAATAGGAAAGTAAAGTCTCAGCCTCCACATTCCTGATGAGGAAAGATTTACCTATCTCCATTTTACTATTGCACCTTGGGTATTGAGGTATTTCCCCTTCAGTGTCCTCATATGCAAAGAATTGTAAAAATGGCTGTCACAGTCAGTACATGCTTTCTTTATTCTGGCAGATTAGTGCAGATGATTAAGGCTATGAGATGTGAATGACCTTCTTTCTGGGTTTTATTCTTTCTGTATCCAGTCTTAGAAAGTCAGTGAACGAAACAATGCTCCCTAGGTCACATCTGAGAAGGGCTATTGGGCCTTATAGGTATACCTGGTTAACACATGAATTAATTAAAACATTCTTATTCTAATGAGCTAGCAAATGAGTGGACTAAACAGCAAGATTCCGTTTTCAGCCATGACATTTTTTCAGTAAAGTTTGAAAAAACAGTTTGTTCCCTGACTGTGTTTCACATCCATAAGAAAATGCCAGACACTTCAAAGCCATTATGACTAGTTTATACGATAACAAAATACAGCATTTATATCATGACTAAAATAATCAGTATTAGTACCAGCATCTGAACACAACTCATAAGACAGTATTAAAGAACTACTTAAAGATCTCTGTAATTTGAACAGACCCCAAACCGGGTAGCATGACAGACACCCCATGCCAGTTAGCCTGTTTTATCCCTGTTGGGGGTATCCCCTTGGCAAAGCCTGACTAAGTGCATTATTCATTTTGCGTTTTCCTTTTTTGTAATCATGTTTATTAAACATGGCATTTAAAAATATATAGGTACATATACACTAATGAAAAGAAAGCAAACCATAATAACATTTCCTTTGTTACTTTCATGCAATATACAGATACATTTGTTTTTAACAATTTTCATTCATTTTAACATTGCATAAATTGCAGAGTTCCTGCTTTCCATTAAATTTTTACTCCTCCTACTGAACCATATTTTGCATGCATTGTTTCACAAATTCTTTAGTTGTACATGGTTTGTTCCTTCCCTTTTATACTCTACTTCCAGTCGTTTTATCTCCTTTGCAATATTTAGTTCATTTTGTATAGATTTTGTTTTCCATTTTCTAGTAATTACTTCTGACAGCTCACTTATACATTACTGAACCTTAGAGTGGCCAGGGAAAGGAAACTAAAGGGGGAATGAAGAAAAGAAGGGAAGTTCAGGGCACTGACCACTCACCTGGTGACTAACCTGAAAAGCTGCTTCCTCCCCTTTCCTTGCCTTGAGAAAACTGCAGTAACAAAATCATTTTCAGAACAAGGCAGTATCCAAAAGGGGGCACAGTGGACCCTGGTAAATTTACTTGTATAAATTATCAGGATGAAGTTAGCATTAAACCATAACAGATTCATTTCTAAGATACCACTGCCTCTGCTTACCCTACAAGTTTTCTAACTATATCACCTACCACTGCCTATTCTTATTACTCCCGTCACTCTGTACACTCTCATTTCTCAGTACTGTCTCACTGATGAAGAGAGGTAATATCTCTGATTGCACCATGTAATCTATTTGAAAATATTCTTAATTATGGAATGTTCAATTGAAACTATAGCATGTTTGTTTTTATAGCATTGCAATCTTTTATGTCCAGTTAAGCTATACCATCTTTAGCAGATGAGTTTAATATCTCATCTAAAGGAGAGCAGCAATCTTCTTTTGCTACACTTCAGTGTCAGCAATCATTTTACTTGGTGTAGGAACAGAACCAACAACCTTCTATTCTAAAGACAAGGGTGCTACCTGTTGTGTCACCAATTGCTCCAGCTGCTGAAAAATGTTTATCATGTTGGTCTTTGAATCTTATTTAGCTTGATGAATTAGATATCATGGTTTAATTTCAAAGGTTAATACATTTTTCCAAATTTTCTGCTAGGACTTTTTTTTTAACCAGGCTCTGTTTCTAGTACTGATGTTACCTTTAAAGTAGATCTTAAAAGTGTGTATGATTACTTATTAGTCTTTATTATGACACAGGAAAGTATTTCACCTTTAATTGTAAATGAGATTTGTAAGATGTTACAGCTAGATTGCTTAGAAAATTGTCCAAGTTAGTACTAAGAAGTTCTAGTAACAGTTTTGTATGTGTCTTTCAGCTTTTCCCAGTTAGGGGTTGCCACAGTGGAACTCTGGTCCGCTAATGATTGGCAGTTGATTTTTACGTACTGGCTTGCCAGGCCTGACGCACAACCTTCAATGAAGGTACGCCCATTCACGCATGTCTTCATGCAGAAGACGCTCTAGCTGAGAATCGAACCGGACAGCGTCTTATTGTGAGGTGACAACGCTACCGCAGCACCACCACCGCAAGAAGTTCTAGTAACAGTAGATAATGGAAATTCTTGATGAAACTAGTGCAAGTAATAGTGTTGCCAGCAAGTTCTGTTCTCCTCACTGTATTGGTCTTACAGAAACATTAATGATTCAGTGCACAGAGAAATTGGAAAAGAAAATATGGAGTGCATTAGCAATTTAAGAGCTCCGCTGTGTGTTAAATTATTTATCAGTACAGAGTATTATCTAAACTATGACTGCATATAAAACTAGGATATTGTATTATAGTGGAAAATATTCACTTTTTCATCAGTCTAGTAGCTCAAATTAAAAAAAAAAAATGGTTCTGTAAAAATGGTTACAGAATGCATCCCTCATTAATTCACCCCACTACAGATCTCAAAATGAATTGCTTTCCTTCTTCCTGCTACATATATTGACCACAACATTTATTTCCCATTGAATGTCAGCACACTAAGGCTATGTGCTGTAAAGCAGCTGCTTCCTGTAGTTAATAGTTTGAGTCCCATGGTTTGCATTTGTCTTCTATTTCACTCTTAAGCACACAGTGCTCCTGGGTCACCTCTAAAAAAGAGCCACTCACCTTCAGTCAACTTACCTGGTTAACAAATAAATAAATAAAAAGGATCATGCCATGCACATTTTTCTTCACCCCACAGAGTGTATTCAGAATGACTAGCTCCATTTAATTATTATGGTTTTGCTGTTGTGCTCTGATAGTGCTATGGAGCTAATTTGTAATTCAGGCTTTTGTGCTGTGGTAGGGCTATGGAGCTAATTTGTAATTCAGGCTGTTGTGCTCTGGTAGGGCTATGGAGCTAATTTGTAATTCTGGCTGTTGTGCGCTGGTAGTGCCATGGAGCTAATTTCTAATTCAGGTTGTTGTGCTCTGGTAGTGCCATGGAACTAATTTCTAATTCAGGCTGTTGTGCTCTGGCAGTGCCATGGAGCTAATTTGTAATTCAGAGATATGCAAGAATCACATGCAACAAATGTACATTGGTGATTCATTTGCATGTCTCTTAATCAAATGCAGTGCTATAGACACACAAACATGCACGCACACACACACAAACACACACACACACACACACACACACACACACACACACACACACACACACACATCCAAATATAGTCACAGTCTTCACTGCATGCATTTTAGCATGTGTGCAACGCACACATACAAATGTACATACACGCACACACACAGGTCCAAATATAGCCACAGTCTTCACATGCATGCATTTTAGCACGTGTGCAAAGCACACATACAAATGTACACACATGCACACACGCGCATGTGTGCGCGCACACACACGCACACACACATGCACACGCACACAGATACACACAGTTTTGTAATACTTACATGCTGCTGCCATAGACAGCAGCGAATCTATAGTGTGCTCATTCTTCACTGCTCTACTCTGAAATGGTGCAGTACAGATTACCTTCAAATTTCTTTCCCATGCTGCTTTGGTGTTGATGTACAGCACCATGGCACAGCACATGATTAATTTACATTAGCCAGTCCCATAGACTGCCGTATTTGCATGTAGCAGACCACTGTAGCACTACAAGCCTGAGTCTTTATAATGCTGTAGCATCCCAGCAGTCACTGAATCACTCATTTGAAGTGCACTAATCAATCCCACATGAAACAGGGCTGTACAGTGTGCTGTGTTTTGAATATTCCTGCATGTCTCACATAATAATCTAATTGTACTTATGGTGCTAATTACTAGTACATAAATAATATTTCTTCTGAGAATTCAATTCTGGTTCAGAATATTATAGTGGGAAGACAGTTAACTCACTATAAATCAATTTTTTCTAAGTATCTCACCAAGTTAATACAATTATATTCATATATGAACCTTTTTAAACAATTCACCAGACTTATTTTTATTTTAATCAAGACAGACAATATCATGCATTTACCACAGCATTAATCAATTATTCATTATTTACATTTTTCTATAAGAACACCAATATAACAATGCCAAATTCTCTTTTTTATACAATTAGTAAGTATGAGGTACATATCAGAAATCACCCATTCAGGTGTATAATACCATTTTTATCTATGCACAGCTTGGGAACAATAATATGATCCTCACTTTTCACGTTCCAAGTGTTAAGTATTATTTTGATGGTTATTGCTGCAGGCATACTAAAGGTGTATTACGAAGTCCACACGTGATACATCATATAGTAAGCTAAATGTGCTCATGCTGCTTATTACCAGTACTGTAAGACCAGGCAATGTACTTTCTGTACCATGTATCTCAAGAATATATAGTACACAGATCTGCTGCTTGTTTTCCACATCAAAAGCTAACTGTGCTTATGTTGTTTGTATATAAACACACACAATGTATTTTCTGTTCTGCACATCTTAAGACTGTAAGGTCATGAAGCACACTTTCCACAGGAATTTTCCACCTAAAAAGTAACCATAATTATGCTTCTGTTTGCAAGAGATAAAAGACCATAGCATACAGCTTGTGCATTATTTGTCCCCTGTAATAAACTAGCTGTGCTTGTGCATCTTATGACAAATACTATAAAACTAGATGTTAAGTTGTCTATCTCGCCTTCATTCTTGCTGGATGGGTTCGGAGCCGACCTCGGCTCTGACTCGGCCACTCTAAAAGCTCGAGAGTTGGTTCCACCGGCTCGAGGCTCCCCTTATATCCCACAATGCTAGGCGTGAGTTACCCCAGATCTCGTTTGCCGCTACAGCGATCGAGGTGTTGGTTTTCTACCGGCTTCTTGGTAAGTAACTTTGATCCAAAGTTAGTGTATTTAAACCCCTTTAATTTTAATTTTATCACTTGTTTCCCTTAGTTTAGTGGATTCCCTCCTACTTTCTATCTGAAATCCCTTTTATTTCCACAAGAACTTATAAGTTCTTCCCTCGGGCCTTCGGGCCTTCTTTCCTCATTCCCTAGTGGTGTGTGTGTGTGTGTTTTTGCTCTTAAGTTAAAACCTTGATAGTTTTATATTTTGAGTTTAAAATAGCATAGGGTGTAATCAGTGTGTTTGACTGTGTGTGTGTGATTACACTTTCTAATATGTCTAAGGACACAAAGGTCTCAGGCTTCAAGAAGTGTGATGCGTGCTGTCAGAAAATGTCTCTGACAGACGGTCACACTTCTTGTGTCTACTGCCTGGGGCCTTTGCACCTGCAGGACTCCTGTGCTGTTTGCCATGGTTTCAGCCCCAGGGTCCTGCAGGAAAGGAAAAACAAGCTGATCCTGAGAGGTTTACTTAAGCCTGAGGGTTCCCTCACAGTCTCTTCGGGAAAGCCCTCCAAGGCTTCTAGGTCCTCGGCTCCAGCTTCTGAGCCGAGACCTAAGGCTACGAAACCTCCATCTACATCGGCTCCGGCTGGAGCCGATGAGTCTCAGGCTACAGCTTCTGTGGGTTCCTCGGCTCCAGCCGGAGCCGAGGTATTAGAAATTTCCGTGTCGGCTCCGACAAGACCTTCGGAGCCGACATCTAGGAAGAGGTCTAGGTCACCATCCCTTGGCTCCGTTCATTCGGCTCCAGCATCTCCTCTGCTGTCTGAACGGAGCCATAGATCTCACTCCTCCAGGTCATCGAGGCTTTCGGATCACGACCTTCAGAGGGTAGTGAGTAGACTTTTGAAGTCCGAGGCACTGGCCCAAATGCTCCAGAGTCCGACTCATCAGTCGATGCCTCAGCTTGTCCCAATTAATATTCCTCCTCCGACTCCTTTGAGCTCGGAGCCGGGGCGTCTCAGAACCGAGACTGTGGTAGCGTCGGAGCCGATACAGTTGTCTTCGGCTCCGTCGTCGGCTCCGATTTCTTCTTTTGAGGAATCTCGGCACCGGGCTTCCCTCATCGGCTCCGAGGGGGTGAGTGGCATCGGACCCTTGTCCGACCCCCCTCTCCCTCCCGGTGCTTCGGCGCTGGTTAGCTCGGCTCCGACATCGGCCTCGGAGCCATCTCTGTCGGTGCCGAGGGAGGTTCTCAACTTCTCAGAGCGGGGACCTCTGGCTCTGCCTGACAGGGGTGCATTCGAGGTCATGCGGAGTGTGTTGGAACCTTGTTCGACTCCACAGTCGGCTCCGTCCGCCCCTCCCACTTTGGTGCCTTTGGTTATGTCGACTCACTCCCTCATCCCAGACCGCAGAGAGCAAGCTCCTCAAGAATCCCCTGTGGGGATCTCATCCTCTTCCGAGGCCTCTCCTGAATTGGCAGGGGAGCCCCCTAGGAAGAGAAAGTGCAAGAGGAAGCACATAGACTCACCTGAGTCTGTCACCTCTGACACAGATTTAGAGGATTCCGAGGGTTTCCCCCCGTTCCCCTTCTGAAGATGTCTCTTTTGCAGACATTCTAGAGATCCTGAAACAGAGGGGAAATTGGCCAGCCCTTAACCCTTCGGAGGATGAATCTGTGTATCTTGAGGCATTTGGCTCTCGCCCTTCCACCTCCTGGGTGTCCCCCCCCTTTGATCCCCTCATGCAGGTGGTTGCAAAGAAGGCCTGGACGGCTCCTGATTCAGTGGACCCTACCCCCAGGAGACCCTCCAAATTTATAACTGCACCAACTGACAAGCAATTCCTCACAAAAGGTGTTTCCGTGGATGCTATGGTGGTAGCTGCTGCCACCAAGAAGGAACTAGCTGATCCTTCGGTGCCTGTCCATCCACCTAACAAAGAATCCAGGTCTATGGACAGGTACGGGAAGTGGATGTTCTCGTCAGCGACCTTTGCAATGCATTCGCTGAACTACCTATGCCATTTTACTCGTCTTCAAAGAGACTTGATCAAGGAAGCGAGTGATATGTTGAAGGATCCTACAGCTGCGGGTTTTCAAGACAAGATGAACACTCAGCTGGCTACCCTGAACTCCATAGCTAACTCCTCCATGCGCCTCCTTTCTTATGTGGCTGATGGAGCGAGCAGGGCCGCAGGGACAGGTGTGGCCTTACGCAGGCACACCTGGATGCGGTTATGCAACTTTGCGGACCCCTTTAAAACGTCTTTCACTAATTCCCCGTTTGATGGATCATCTCTTTTTGGTCCTCAAGTGAAAGAAACCTTGACTAGGTGCGAGACAGATGGCAAGACTCTTTCTGCCGTCGGAGTCTGTTTTTCTACTCCTTCTAGGCCTTACCCCAAAGGCCAGAAAAGTGGGAAAATGTGGTTCCGTAAACAATCTCAAGGGACTTCGCCTGACGCACAAAGTCGGTTCCCCGCCAGAGGCAGAGGGGGGAACAACAATGGTAGATGTCGCCCTAGAGGCAGGGGGGGTCCGCAGAACCAGGGCAATTGTGAAGTTTTCTCTGATAAGCCCTTTCAGCATCCCTGAGGTGTTGCCCGACCGCCTACCTTCGGAGGCAGTCGGGGGAAGATTGTCACTGTACCCAAAAGCCTGGCTATCCCTGACTCAAGACAAATGGGTACAGTCCATCATTTCCGAGTGTTATTCCATTCCCTTCTTTCGCATTCCAAACCAATCAAAAAAATCCCTTCCAGATGTTCCACCCGCTCAAAGGGATCTCGCAGCTTTGGAAATTTCAAAGCTGCTTGCAAAAAGAGCAATTCAGCCAGTTCCAGCAGACCAGCAAGGATCCGGAATCTACTCCAGGTTCTTTTTAGTTCCAAAGAAAACAGGGGACTGGAGACCAATTTTGGATCTCAGTATCTTGAACAAGTCAGTCAAGAAAACAAGATTTCGGATGGTCACGCTGCAGTCCATCCTTCCCCTTTTGGGAAAGGGAAGCTGGATGTGCTCTATAGATCTTCAGGATGCGTACTATCACATAAAATGAAAAGACGCTCCAGAAGATTCCTCCGCTTCAGGCTGGGAACCAGTCATTTTCAATTCAGAGCCCTGCCCTTTGGTCTCACCACTGCCCCCCGGGTGTTTAACAAATGCATGGCAGTGGTAGCTTCTCACCTGAGACATCAAGGATTCCAGGTGTTTCCATATTTGGACGACTGGCTCCTCACAGCTCCCACCAAGCATCTTCTTCTAATGGCCAGGGACTACACCTTTCGCACTTGTCGAAATTTAGGCATTTCAATAAATTTTGAAAAGTCTGTTTTGTCGCCTTGTCGTACTATTACCTTCATAGGCGCAAATCTAGACACAGTCAACATGTCTGCAAGACTAACAGATCAGAGAATAACAGACATACACAAAATAGTCTCACTCCTCTTCAGCAGCAACAGAATCAAAGCCAGGCTAGTGCTGAAAGTGTTGGGGATTATGGCGGCTGCCATACCTCTGCTTCCGTTAGCCAGATTCCACATGAGAATCCTTCAATGGATGCTCTTCACGCAATGGTCGTACCAGCAACTTCCAATGTCTCACACCATTATGATCACGCAATCATGCAGAAATCATCTTCTGTGGTGGATGTCTTCCCCTCAGCTCTTATTGGGAAGACCCTTTGTTCCTTCCTCCGGTTGCTACTCTGACAACGGACGCCTCCCTGATCGGGTGGGGGCATTATCAGGGCAGAACTGTCCAGGGCACATGGCAACCAGACGAATGCCACTTGCACATAAATGTTCTAGAGATGAGAGCAGTGCTTTTAGCGTGGCAAGCCCTTCAAGACTCTCTTCCCTTGGGAACGATAGCAATCCAGACGGACAATATGTCTGTAGTGTGGTATATCAACAAACAAGGCGGAACCAGGTCCTACCCCCTGTGTCGAGAAGCACTCAGACTGTGGGAATGGGCGATTGCTTCTCAGCGGTTTCTGATAGCAACGCACGTCCCCGGGAAGTCCAATCAAATCGCGGACAAGTTGAGCAGAGCTATCCTCATGCCTCACGAGTGGTCTCTGAAAGACTCTGTTGTGAGAGAAATTTTTCTAAAGTGGGGCCAGCCTTGCTGCGACCTTTTTGCTACTCCCCAAAACAGCAAGTGCAGAGATTTTTTCACTCTTTTCCCATTACCAGGCCAACCCAGCAGAGATGCTCTAGTCCAGGTTTGGCCCCGGGGACTTCTGTATGCTTTTCCTCCCTTCCCACTAATCTCTCAAGTGATACAGAAAGCTATCGCTCAGAAGGCTTCATTGATCCTCATTGCTCCATACTGGCCTCGACAGGTTTGGTTCCCCTTTCTACATCAGTTTCTCTTGGAGCGACCTTGGCATCTGGACCTAGTTCCAGATCTTTTGATCCATCAGTCGGGTCAGTTACATCGCTCCCTCCCCTCTCTGAACCTCACTGCTTGGTTCCTCCAGTTCCAACCTTAGCCAGGCTTCCTCAAATATCTCACTCTGTTCGAGATATTTTGATAGCTTCCCATAAATCTTCCACTAGAAAGATTTATTTGAGTAAGTGGAAACGTTTTGCCTATTGGGCTCAAGGAAGGGACATAGATCCTTTCACTGCTTCCATCCAAATGGTCCTTGATTTTCTAGCTGAACTCTTCCATACAGGTTCATCTCCTTCTACTCTTAAAGTTCAATTGGCAGCTATTTCTAACTTTCATGTGGGCATTTCAGAGTCTGCCATAATGTCCCACAAGCTTTGCAAAGCCTTTTTGAAGGGAGTTTTTCTACTCAGACCTCCTATAAGAAATCCTCCTCCTCCTTGGGACCTAAATTTAGTTCTTAGTTCTTTGATTCTCTCCCCTTTCGAACCTGCAGCCTCCTGTTCTTTAAAATTGCTATCATGGAAGACACTCTTTCTGGTAGCTATTACTTCAGCTAGAAGAGTTTCAGAACTTCATGCACTCAGCTGTCGACCTCCTTATCTGTTGTTCCATAAGGACAGGGTATCTTTACGAACCAACCCATCCTTTTTACCTAAAATAGCCTCGGCGTCTAACCTAAATCAGAGCATTGACCTCCCTGTGTTTTTTCCAGAATATTCTAACAGGTCTGAACAAAAATTGCATTGGCTAGATGTTCATCATCAGTTAAGGTACTATTTGGATAGAACCAAACAATTCAGAAAATCTGACCAGCTGTTTGTCTCTTATGCAGAAGGCAGAAAGGGACTTTCAGTTTCAAAGGTATCATTATCTAGATGGCTAACATCTCTGATTTCCCATGTTTATGAAATTAGACACCAAAAGCTGCCTAACAAACCTAAAGCCCATTCCACCAGAGCTTTGGCTACTTCTATAGCCTTCCAAGACAGACTGCCTATTGACACCATTTGTGCAGCGGCTACTTGGGCTACTCCTCACACTTTCATTTCTCATTATAAGTTGGATTTAGCTTCTAGGCATAGAGCTAACTTCGGTTCCACTGTTCTCAAGAGTCTGTTCCGTTAGGCCACCCGAGACAAGGTGCTAGGGACGCGGTCCCATCCAGCAAGAATGAAGGCGAGATAGACAACTTAACATATAGAAGTTATGTTCTTACCATAACGTTCCATGTTAGTTGTCTTCTTCTCGCCTTCTTCTTGCGTCCCACCCTCCTTCCCCCTAGCCTGGACAGACCTAGAGGAGTTTTGATTGTGACCTCTCTTTCTACCACCTCTATATTTTGGTATATGCTATGCTGCGCATATTTCCTGGATCAGGATGTAGGTCACCCTTCTCTTCTCCCTTGTTTATAGAGGTGGACTTTGTTACTAGTTATTCTATTACTTTTATAGGCTGGGCCTAGCTTACAAACGAGATCTGAGGTAACTCACGCCTAGCATTGTGGGATATAAGGGGAGCCTCGAGCCGGTGGAACCAACTCTCGAGCTTTTAGAGTGGCCGAGTCGGAGCCGAGGTCGGCTCCGAACCCATCCAGCAAGAAGAAGGCGAGAAGAAGACAACTAACATGGAACGTTATGGTAAGAACATAACTTCTATTTCCTGCACATTCCTCACTTGTGTAACAGATTAATTATACATATGGTGTTCATCTGAAGCACAGGAAAACACCACTGATTCACTACATGTGTTTACTGCACATGCACTGTATATTACAGCCACTGCATCATTATACAGCATACTTTATTCCATATATGCAGAACTGGGTCTACTTCACATAATCGAACATCCAAATGTTTGACTTTCATATGGCTGAGACCATATGAGCGAAGATTTGAATGTTCGACAATGTTAAAAAACAAACAAAAAAAAAACTAAACAGTGCTAGCAGGGGGGCAAGCCCTCCTGCACCCCCCCTTGCTATTTAAATATACCAACTCTTTTATTGCATTACATTGTGGTAAAGGGAAATTTTCCCCTTCCATGCTCTATGGAGATCCCCATTCAGACCGTTCGAACTTTTAAAAGTTTGATCATATGGTCTCGGCCATATGAAAGTCGAGCTTTTAAAAGTTCGACCATCTGAAGGGGACCCGTGCAAAACTATATTATGTGCTTCACTGATAAGACAGGAATATATCTCATATTTCACCTACTTCATGTCTAAAATACTAACTGCGGACAAAGTTGCAATGCTACATCATTACGCCGTCTCCTGAACTGTCTGTATGCAGGAAATTACTGCACCCATCACTCCTTTTTTTATATGCCATGTAATTTATCAAGTCCACCTTTCATAGTATACTTCAGTGTACAGTACAGGTCACTTCCTACATGAAGAATTAATTTGCATCCCTTACTGACTACATGCAAGAGCATACCACAGTCTTCACCTACTTCATTTTCAAAGATTAATAGTAAGCTATCAGCCTGCAGACTCTTATAAGCCTATCCAACAACCCGAGAACAGAATCAAACCCTGTACCTTCTATCTGTGAGGTAAAGATGTTAACTGTTATGATAACATTCCTTGTGGAACTATGCTATGCCATCTACCTATTATGCTTTAGCTATAAATATCTTGGGTACTAAATTCACTGTGCATCTAATGCTACATACAATCACTTAGCAGAATCAGACATGTATGCAACAGACATCACACTTAACCATAACTTCAGCAACATTTTTTACAGCATCAGTGCTGCCTGTACAAGACCTTCTTTACTCTGCACAGATTATGATCTGCTTTCAACAAGGAATACTTCCTATAAAGACTATAGGACTTTAGAACTCAGTATGCAATTTGAGTAGCTCTTTTTCTGTCTGTGCATATCTTCTCTGACATTTGACTCAATTAATTGATTTATCCTCTTGCAGAATTGCTATAATAGTATCAGTTGAATGACACCTACTTTTCATGTGGTAGGATTATGCATGTCAAAATATTTTAGTGTAGTCACACCTGTTAATGATTATATAAAGCTCTTTTCTTCTTCTCTACTCCAGAAGTGTTTTGCATAATGTTCCAATAATGTCTTTAATGGCAACTTGTTTCCAACAGGTTTCAAATAACATTTAAATGTTGCTGCTTCATTGCTTGATAACTCATGAGAGCTTTTTTCCCTGGTTGAAGCAGCTATGCTACAGGTCTTATTTTGTCAGAATCTCCTTCCAGGCCTGACAATAACATGACATATAGTCACCTTTTCAGTCTTGATTTTAAACCTATTCTCATTCAATTTAAAGTCATTCCCTCTCTCAGACTTTCTTCTACCTCAGTTGGTATCATTACATTACTCCTTGGTCTGGCCTTGTATAAGTACATTGTCAGTTATAGTAACAGCATCATCAAGCCTTCAGTTATTTGTGCAACAGCTGTCTAAAACATGTCAGGTGCTGAAAACTTGCCAGGTGGAAGTCTTTGAAATTTGTTCCTTTCAATAGTTAAATTAAAAATCCACATCTTAGAACTTTCTTCATAAAACCTCATATATCAGTCAGTGAGAGAATACAATAAAACCTTTGTTCCTGGGATGACAGCTACTACTACAAAATGTTTACTCTTTAAAGCTGTTTTTGAGTCTTATAGAACTATAAGGACAGACATATTTTGTCTGATGTCATTCCAATAATCATACTGCTGGCCAATTATTAGGCAGGCTGTTCTTGTTTCTAAATAACACACATTTATTCCATTGGTTTAATGTTGCCTCAGTTCTAGCTCTTAAATCTTCTGAAACTTTCTATGGGGCATGCACTGTAGGCTTCAGCAGAAAATCTGGACATGATAAGCTCCAGGCAAACAGCCCAAGCCAGTATGCAAATCTTTACCCTTTTTAAGTGATTGATTACACTGAACATTTTCTAAACCACACTTACTCAGCACATACAGTGCAAATTCTTTTTATGATGTCAAACTTTTGTCAAGGTAAATGAACTAAAATGGCCAAATTACCTAATTTGGAATGTAAACTACCTGGAAGGAAAGTTTACATTCTGTATTCTTATGTTCGCCCATTAGCACTTTCTAATCCTTGAGTTTTATTTGCTGACTAGATTAAGAAAGTAGTAAACATAATGATGCTTCAGGCTGCTATTGTTCAGACCAGTGTTTCAAATATTTGAACAGACATTATATTATACTCCTCTCCCATATCTACTTTAAGCTTCACACTCCCATATCTACTTTAAGCTTCATACTTCAGTTATTAATTCTGAGCCTTTCTTCCTACATTTGCAGTTATGTTTTGAAATGTATTTAACTAACAAGCATATAGCAGAATGAGTCTCATGCTATAGTACATGGTAAATTTAAAAGTGCATTAATGTTATATATTCCATGCACGTTTTACAAACTGCCTTGATGTTTCTTATTGTACTTAACTGTTAGTTGTTAATCTTTTTTCTGTGCATTGAAATCGGCACAGTTTAATTTTGAATGCAGATTTGTTTGCCTGGTAGATATGGATATGGGAATGGTATATTTTACTATAATTATTTGAAAGTAACAGTATGCTAGTACTAGAGTTAAGACTGTCTATGTAATGCAACTGCATAAGAATGTGTAGCTGATTGTGTTAAAATGTGTCAAAGCAAATGCCAGGCAACTACCTGGTGTTTTTGTGTAAGCTAGCAGTCTGAAAGAATGCAATTGCTTGAATGCATTAATCTATTTGCAAAAGACTTATAAAAGCTAATGTTTTGGACAAAATATCATAATGAGTGATTTTGTTAAACTGTCCTGAAATAATAAGCAAGGGGTTTAAAGATGACAAGCTG